>NC_135409.1:1937500-2012500 GCF_051989625.1 Stigmatopora argus | reverse complement strand
CAGGTTGGAAATGTAAAATCCGCTTTTTCTTAATTATAAAAGAAAGCATGCAGTTGTAACATGTTTTACAATCCAAAAGTGATTCAAAAATGTAAAATAATTGTTATTCATTCATCTTCCGTACCGCGCTTCCACGAAAGGGTTGCGAGGGTTGATGGAGCCTAACCCAGCTGACTTCGAGCGAAAGGCAGACTACACACTAGACTGGTCGCCAGTCAGCCGGAGGGCACACAGACAAACAACCATCCGCACTCAGTCATATAGCCACGGCGCCACCAGCGGGAATTGAGCCCGCGCCTGCCCACACCAAAGTCAGACGAGTGAACCTGTACACCAGGAGGCGGCTTAAAGAATTTTTAAAAAATCAAATTGCAGGTTTGGTTCACATTCTGGAGAGTAATGTGTTTAACAAATGACTCCAAACTATTGAGTTGGACATTGCATGGCGCTAACGTTAGCATTTCATTGTTACAAAGATAGCGGTTGGAGGCCTCCTCCAAGAAAGCCAATTATTCGCTTTGGTCGCCTAATGCAACGATCAAACAGGTTTTAAGTATTGTCAGTGGAGCCCACAAACAAATACTGATTTTCATAGTATGCAAATCGTCTTACTTTCACTCGAAGCAGAATGCAAAAGCCCAACCAGGACACGCTGCTGCTCACTAAGTCTACCACCCGGTCACTTCCCCAACATTCATGCAAATCCAAACCGGGGGGGCGGGGGCTCAATGAAACAGGTAATTGCGTGCTAATGTCATTATTTGGACGTTGATTTAAATGAAAACACCTTTTAAAAAATCCTAGGTAATCAAAGATTTTATATTGTACAGTTAGGGCGATAGAAGAATTTAATAGGGAATAGTTTTCATAATATGCACTTTATTGACGCATGATTGCGCATGCGCAGACGTAAAAATAGCAGCGCGTTTGCCATTGGACTCGCTTCTGAATGCCGGAAAGAAATTGCAGAAACGTGACATTTGTCTATTTAAAACATAACACACGATATTTAAGTGCTACATAATAATTTTAATCAAATTTAAAGTGTCACCACTATATTTACCAGCAATTTATGTTTTTTGTTTAATCTTTAAAGTCAGGCGAATCGTACTCTTAGTATTGGGTCCTCAAGATTGCTTGTGCTCGTGTTTTTCTTTACACTTGAAAGTAATAATAATCTAAATTAAACACAGAACTTGGACTGAAGTGAGTTTATAAGACGTTAATGCGAAGATGATGCAACGGTGTTTAAATTATTTTATTAAGATGCTTAGTGTTTGTTTGAGTATTACATTTGTAAATGACGTTAACATAATGTAAATTACATTACCTGCTTTACCTGCTGCAATGTTTTAAAAATACATACATCTGATGGTATCCCCGATTACTATACATTTTCATTTACAGGGCTGATTTTCCCCTTTAGTTGCAATGACTGTCATCATTGGTTTTGAGGGCAGTGCCAATAAGATTGGTATTGGCATTATTAGGGACGGTCAAGTCCTTTCCAACCCGAGACGGACCTACATAACCCCGCCTGGTCATGGCAAGTCACTTTTTGAAATTGCTTAACCAGGACAGTATGGTGACTGTCTGATTTTATCGGTGATGATGTTCAACAGGTTTCCAACCAAGTGACACTGCCAGACATCATCGCTCTGTTGTACTGACTGTTTTAAAGGAAGCTCTGGAGCAAGCAGGAATAAAGCCTTCTGAGATTGACTGTGTGGCATACACTAAAGGTTGTTTAGATTGTTGCCATTTTATTTAAATGTATGTGTTATTTCACTGTTTATCTCATCAGGTCCTGGCATGGGCGCCCCGTTGGTTGTGGTGGCTTTGGTGGCTCGGACAGTTGCCCAAATGTGGGGCAAACCCCTCATCGGAGTCAACCACTGTATTGGACATATTGAAATGGGACGACTCGTCACTAAAGCCGACAACCCAACTGTGCTTTACGTTAGTGGGGGGAACACGCAGGTTGGTGTTTCTCACAAGGTCTTTTTAAAATAAAAATAAAAACAAAGTTGTAAACAAAAAAAGAACATTTTCTTCTTTCAAGGTCATTGCGTACTCTGAGCGGCGGTACCGGATATTTGGGGAGACTATCGACATTGCAGTTGGAAATTGTTTGGACAGATTTGCCAGAGTTATCAAGGTTTGTGCAAATGATACATTTTTATTGTGAATAAGTTCATTTAGTTCACGTAAATGGGTATATATGGTTGCAGATTTCAAATGATCCCAGTCCAGGCTACAACATAGAGCAAATGGCAAAGAAGTAAGCAGTTGCACACTGAAAATGTTTTTTTAGCTTTGTTTTTTTTAACTTTTCTTTTTTCTTTTAAATGTAAAATTCAGAGGTAGTAGGTATGTGGAGCTGCCATATACAGTAAAAGGAATGGATGTGTCATTTTCTGGGATACTCTCCTACATTGAGGTGAGTGCATGCTAATATTACTGACTACACTATGGAGGTAAAAAAACTCCATTTGGTGATATCCTTTCATATTATCAGGATGTTGCTCATAAAATGCTTGGATCTGGTCAGTGTACAGCAGAGGACTTGTGCTTCTCACTGCAGGTTAGATTTATTCTAATTCACTTTAAATGTACATAAGTGTAATATATGAATATGGATATTTGTTCCTGCAGGAGACAGTCTTTTGTATGCTTGTTGAAATTACAGAGCGGGCCATGGCACACTGCGGCTCCCAAGAGGTTCTCATTGTCGGTGGTGTTGGCTGTAAGTTCATCAATAACATTTTTAAAAAAATACAGTAATGCCTCGATTATCGCGGTTAATGTAGACCAGACATGGCCACGATAAACGAAAAACCGCGACGTAGGGTCACCCCTATTTATAAATTAAAAAAAATATATTAACTTCAGTGCCGAGTTCTAGTAAGCGGAGGACAGGGTAGTGGCTTCCGCTGGCAAGTTTCAGTTTGGATTTTCACATATTTATGAACTTACAAAAAAAAATCCCCTCAGGGGAAAAAAACATGATGTAGTGAAGCCACGATAATCGAGAGATTACTGTAGTATTTTAGCAAGAAATATGACAACAAACAATAATAAGAAGTACCATATTTTCACGACTATAAGGCGCACATAAAAGTCTGAAATTTTCTCCAAAATAGACAGGGCGCCTTATAACCCAGTGCACTTTATATATGGACCACTACTAAAATTGTTATCACGATAAAATAAAATAAATCAGTCGATAGGACAACTATGGCAAGCAGCCCCCGACTCTACTATTTTCCTGTAGATAAAGTACTGCGCAGTGACTGCTGGGATGTATAGTTTTTTGGCCTGCCGATCGGCATCAACACTAGCTAGCTACTATTTGCGAATGGATTGTGGACTGGCGATCGGCAGCAACACAGTTGCGAAGAATGGAAGACAGCCTTGGAATACTAGTTACGCTAGCTACTAGCTAGCTACTATTTGTGAATGGATTGTGGCCTGGCGATCGGCATCAACACTGTTGCGAACCATGGAAGAAAGCCTTGGAATACTAGTTACGCTAGCTACTAGCCAGCTACTATTTGTGAATGGATTGTGGCCTGCGATCAGCATCAACACAGTTGCGAACCATGGAAGACAGCCTTGGAATAGTTACGCTAGCTACTAGCTAGCTACCATTTGCGAATGAATTGTGGCTGCCTGGACGAACGTATTAAACTCAGCGTTTTCGATGGACAATTGTTCAATTCGGACACAGAAAATGAGGACTTTGATGGTTTTGTGGGTGATGATGACGTGAGTACATTGTATAATGGCTAAATAAAGTACAACCGAACTCAGTCTTGCTTCCGTTGCCTTTTTAAAAACGTGTTTTTGGCGTCCGAGTGTAGCGTGCATTTAGCACCAAATTAGTGTGTTCGCCGTTGTAGTATATTGATACTATTAGTGCAAAGTTATCACAGCCGTCAACCTGGGTGTATTGACAAAAGGACTATATATCCCAGCAGTCACTGCGCACCGGAACCCGGAAATAGGCTGCTTCCGGTAGCCAGCGCTATTGCGTTTCGATGTTCATCCATATATAATATATATGCATCTAAAAAAACGGTACGTCCTTTGTGTATGTAAAATACAGGAATAGCACTCGTTATTGACACTGCGGCTAAAAATACGATGCGCCGAATAGTCGTGAAAATATGGTATGTCTTCTAACAGGGATGTAGCGATGGTAGTCCGGTTACGGCCGCAATGCCTTGCAATATCAGACATGGGTGGATAACAGGGCCCACTTCATCATTTCATTCGTAACTTCGACTTAGTTTTCGTATATTGGAACAGTCGTTTGCATATTCAACGGTTTCATAACCTTAACATTTCGTATGGAGAAGCATTTGTAAGTAGAGGTACCGCTGGACTATATCCAAATGTCTTAAGTAAACCAAACTTGAATAGAGCTTTCATAACAATGTAATCATTATGATTTCAATGAAGCAGACAAAGAAATCAACAAATTGCTTAAACAATGTATTTTATTCAAATTAACTTATACAACAAATATACTTGGTCACCTAATGTCACAGAGCTAGCTACTTAAGTTTATGATTTGTTTGATAGTTACTTTTTTTACTGCAGGGTTTGTTTCAATCATGCCAAATATATAGGGCTATTATAAAATATGCTGTATATCTATACATTTTTGTGGATACTGTTGTTACCTTACCTAATTAACTGCCATAGCAAGTAGTCATTTCACTGGCATTGGCTAATGAGTTAATACCTAAAAATGTAAACCAATTAATAAAATAAAAAAACCCTTTCTGACCTGATTCCAATTTCTGATCAGGGACATCCCTAGTATTTTAGCATGAAATATGCCAGATAACAACCTATGTATGCGCAGGTAACCTGCACCTACAGGAGATGATGGGAGTCATGTGCAAGGAAAGAGGAGCCAAACTTTTTGCCACAGATGAAAGGTAAACTAAACCTTCCCGTTCTAGCAACAGACATACTAATAGACTTGATTTGGTAGATTCTGCATCGACAATGGCGCTATGATCGCGCAAGCTGGCTGGGAAATGTTTCTATCTGGTCAAGTGACCGAGCTGGAGGATTCGTGGATAACACAAAGGTAAGGCGCATGCGTAGGATTCAATTATGAAATTGTGTGAATTGTTTTTTTTTTCTTTGGCAGGTACAGAACAGATGAAGTCGAGGTGACATGGCGAAAATGAAGTTTGATTTAAGGCTGCTGTCGGGTATTTATGCTCTTATATTGTACAAATTGTTTGAGATTTTCCTTTAAAAAGGAGTGCTAATTTTCTCCTGCACACTTGAGACTTCCCGTCAAAAAACGTGTTTCAAACATTAAGTTGAGACTCAGCCTCCAAGCTTGGCATTTTTCATCCTAGTATAAAAAAGTGGACGTCAATGACTGAAAAGGATAATTCTTAGTATCTAACCACTACAAAAACGCATTGAGTCAAGTTTATTCACTTTTATTAAGCAATACTGTTCATGTACATTCCTCCTCCTCCAGTGTAATTTTCCAAATTCTTTAAAAAAAAAAATCAACATAATGAACACTGAGCTCCCTTATGAAGTCATGACCAACATTCACCTGATTAGAACGCAAACAATCCAAAAAACAGCATTAAGATCTGACAAGGCGACAAGGGAAATTCCACTGTTCCTTTGAATCATTCCCCTTTGTAAACCAAAGAGACATTAACAGTAAATCTTTAGGAAATGTAAGATGTCTCAAAAATGGAGTGGGGCAAACAAACATCACCGTGTAGTTTCGAACAGATTTTTCTTTTTAACAAAGTGCTTGATTGACCACTCGCTTTACAGGGGACACTTTAAAAAAAAAGGGAGACAGCAAATTAAATTACAGCTTTTAAAAAGAAGTGGGAGTGGGGGGAAAAGACCCGCTCTCACACAAGCTAAAATTCAAAAGGGGGCAATGGAACAACGGTCTGATTACTTAAGGCAGACTTTTTAATAAGGCATTTAAAAAAAAAATCTGTAAGATCTCAAAAGGAGTTAGTCCAAAGTGTCTCAGTGTGGCTTTGCATGAAGACATCATCCTGAGTACAGTGTGTGAGAGGGGATTCCAACAATTGCCTGTGTGTGTTTTTAATGTGCATGAAGGCGCATGTTGATTTTAGGTGTGTGCTTGCATGTATGTGTTTTTTAGGTGTTTTTTTACGTGCTGCTAGGCCGGGTGCTCCTGGAAGTCCTTGTACCACATAACTCGTTTTGGATCTGAAAAAAAAGTATGAAAATAAAATCGAGAATAAAAATGATGCATTTGTCTCTCAGCATCAGTTTAATGGTAAAGTCGATTTACCTTTCTTCTGTTTGTTGTAAATTGCATTCCATTCTGCAAAATAAAAAGATAAGTTGTAGGTCAGCATTAAGTCATTGGCTGTCATTGACAGTGATAGACATCAAATATGTTCTACAGTGGTACCTTGAGATACGCGCTTAAAAGTGCACGGAAAAAGTGCAACGCTCCGCCCAGTGCTCACAGAGACATTACACGAGGGATTTGCGGGGAAAAAGACAGTACCCAGGATATTCTTATGAGCAGCCTCTCGCGTCTGCTATGTGCTCGTATATCAAAACTTGTCTTGTATCTCAAGATAAATATTTGCTCGAAATTTTACTCATATCTCAAATTGCTCGTATGTCGGGGGCACTCGTATGTCGAGGTATTACTGTATTTGGGAGCGATCATTCAGCCTGCTAAGGCTGCCAATACAAATCAAGAGCTATTCGACAACTATTTTAATATTCGATTAATTGCTTAATAAAAACATTGTTGACATAAATGTCAAATCTTAATAGAATCTTAATGTTTTAGAATTAAAAGTATAATAGTAAAAGTATAACATAAATAAACAAGTTTTAAAACGTAATGTTTTAAAAGTGGCAATATCGTCATTTTTTAAGTAGAGGTATATTGAATTTTAAAATATGACAATTAGTTGATGCCATTTGTTTAAAAATAAAATAGGATGCAATACTCTTTTTGGTTTATTTTTAGGTTTGCATTTGTTGATGAAAGCATATAAAAGAGATTTAGAAACAGTTGCATAATATTTTGAATTTAATGTTTCTCGGTACATTAGTGTAGAAATCACGAAATTATATTAATCTTTGCTTTACATTTGTCAATAATGGAATAGCAAAATGGTCCTGAGTGACAGCCCTAATGTTGACGTGACCGAGATTGAAAAGTTACCTCTATTGTGGAAGTTGAGCGCCTCCACAAGGTGGCGACAACTGAGTAGCAGCTCCCCGTTACGCGCATCCTTCTGGAGATGGCGCAGGGCCGGAGTGAAGGTAGCGGCAAGTGACGTATCTGCTGGCGCAGGGGAGTCGGTGCCCTCTGGGACGGAACGGGCTTCGCTGATAAAGCTCAGCCCCCATTGGTTCTGAAGCAGAACGCCGATAGCGGGACGCTCGTCCTCCAGGATGCAACCGGAACTTTTGGCCTTGACCATGGAGGCGTAGCTGACGGCCGGCTGCAGCTTGGCAGGGCTGTCCTGCACCGGGAAGGCGGGTGGGGGCTTGAGCAGCGACAGACTGTCCTCCACCCACCTCTCCTTGTGGGCCCGGTTCAGCCCCTTCTGGCTCCCCTCTCGCCGAATCCCACGTCCTTTGTACTGCGGGCCCTTGCGCTCCTTCTCCTGGCGGAAACCCGGTCCGATTGGGTCGGGGGAGGCACGGCCTCCTCCACCCCCGCCACAGTTGCCAGGCGACAGGCGGCGGTTTCGGATCTGGGGCTCGGGGTTGGCGCTTGCGACCAGGACCGCCGGGTCGCATAGGGCATCGGACTCGCACACGGTGTTACTGGCTTCCCACGTGCCTGCGAGAACATTTCAACAGAAATGAGTTTGACCATGACAGACGTTTAATCGCGATTTAATTGAGTTTGTCACGAGTGGGCGTCCAATCCGTTCGTTCATTCGCTGCCAAATTCAAATGGATTAGACGTCCATTGCCTTCAATGGCAACTACCGAGTTCAAACAAGTCAGGTAACTCCACCGGTGCTCGGAGAGGGGGAAGAAGTTATGAATGATTTGAAAGAAAAATCGCTGGCCCCTCATTCACTCCTGGACATCTAATTAAAGCCCAAGCTAAGAAAATGTTCCAGAACTCCACGATCAAAAGTAACCGCTCAAGACATCGAAGGACTGGCCGTTTTAGCCAACCGTTTTTAGGAACGTCACGATACGAAATCGACGTCGGATATAGCAGGTAGTGAATCAGCTAAAAGTTTCGAGCGTCTTGCGTCGAATCGCTGAAGATTCCTCTTAACAAACGAAGGCGCGAGCTAAGTTAGCCACGTCGGTCAAAGTTTCGTAACAGCCTCATTCAATGCAAAGTGGGGAGCGAGCGAGCAGCCAGCCAGGTTCCTTGAGTTAGCGGCGCTAACGATGTCGCCGAGCGCCCCTAAACGCGTCCGACGACTCGGATCCGTGCAAAAGACGGGCGAGGGTAAGCAACAAACCTGTTTTGATATGCATGTCTTTTCTCCTAACGTGTCTTGGAACGCTGACCGCTGAGTTGACCTTTGTTTACAGCGTCAGGAGAACGTCGATTCGCCTGGATGAGTCTCTCGTTCGATCGCTGCGTGCTCGCCTGTTTCGGCTTCGCCACCACAAGGAAACGACACGACTGTGTGGGTGGGACAGGAAGTAGACCCGTAAATAAAATGTTCCGGCGGGAAACTCGCGTCGTTCACTGAACAAAGAGAAATAAATATGATAAGACGCTAGATGTCTAAAAACGGGCTGCGAGCTAACTGGTGTCGCTTGTTGTGATTCTCAAGACTCAAATTTAAACGCCAGAGTAAATATGCTGCATGCGTAATTCATGTAATTTATTGTATCCACCTGAATACAGGTTGTAATAAAGCAGTATATGAATCTACATATAAATTAAAGACAAACCTAGATGCACTCTCATCACAATCGGATGATTTGTAAATAAAAGTAATATTAAAATTACTTATATGACTGTGTTATATATTCAAGATATATTATCACCAGCCTATAACCCTATTGATTTTATTCACAATAAATGAACCCCACACTAATGTTCAAAACTAACGCCCACTTTGGGCGGCAGGAGGGCTGAAATATGGAGTGAGTTGGTCTTTTCTCTTGCAAATACAACCGGTGTATTGAGAAATGACCTGGGATCCCATTTCTGTTTTCCGTATCTTCATTAAATAAATCCCCCAGGACAAAAAAAGAGCACGTGGCGTTGTTAGTACGAGGTCGAAAAGAAAAAAAAACGCCAACAACTGGCATTTCACCTATTTAAAAGTATAGTAAATCAGTATTCTCGGGAGGATATTTGCCCATTTCTAGTCACGAGTCGTGACTAGAAATGGGCAAATATCCTCCCGAGAATACTGATTTACTATACTTTTAAATAGGTGAAATGCCAGTTGTTGGCGTTTTTTTTTCTTTTCGACCTCGTTTATATATTCGATAATATTCGATTAATTGCTTAATAAAAACATTGTTGACATAAATGTCAAATCTTAATAGAATCTTAATGTTTTAGAATTAAAAGTATAATAGTAAAAGTATAACACAAATAAACAAGTTTTAAAACGTAATGTTTTAAAAGTGGCAATATCGTCATTTTTTAAGTAGAGGTATATTGAATTTTAAAATATGACAATTAGTTGATGCCATTTGTTTAAAAATAAAATAGGATGCAATACTCTTTTTGGTTTATTTTTAGGTTTGCATTTGTTGATGAAATCATATAAAAGATTTATAACGACTCCATGAGTCTTAAGCTTATCCTTAGTAGACCTCTGTCTTGTAGCCAGAGGTGTACTGGAAGACTTCACTTGCAACATTGTCGTTATCTTCCATTTGCCGGTTCATAAAAAATAGCTTACTGTCTATAACTATATATAACTATATATAACTATATATATATATATATATAACTATATATATATATATATATATATATATATATATATATATATATATATATATATATATATATATATATATATATATATATATATATATATATCAGTGGCGGGCGGTGCATTTTCTCGTAGGGCCTTCAACGTATCAATCCAACCAATGTTCCCTCTAATTTTTCGTTGGTCTGAGCAGAAAGTCAACCTCCCTGAGCGCACTGAGTACCAGTGTGAGCGACATCATCGGTACTCGGATGATTCGCCTAAAGACGTTTCGCCGACGGACGTTTGACAGACGGGCAGGTCGCCGAATGGACGTTCCGCCGAACGTCCATTCGGCCGAACGGAGGTTTCGCCGAAAGGGGATTCGCGCGCTCGCCCCGCCCCCGGATCGTGTGTGTACAAGTTTTTCAACCACGGCCCGTTAGGATTTTTAATCCGGCCCGCCGCCGGTGTTGTCCAAATTATAGTAAAAATCAATGTTAGTCTACCATCAATGGCAGCCCGGGAATAAGCACTCTTGGGCAGGCATGGCAGTCCGGGAATAAGCACTCTTGGGCGGGCAGATGTAGCAGAACCGAGCCGTAAAAGGACAGCAATCGGGTCAAATCCATCCTAAAACAGCATTTAATGATTAAATACAAATACTGGAGCTCCGAGCCCAGGGAAGTGAATTCCTCGGTAAAATGTCGTGATGATATCGCGATGGAGGCAAAAAAACGTCTATATACGTCCATTCGCCAAACGGCTCAAAATGCTCTCAAATTCGGTCAATCCAGCCGAAAACAGCGTTTAATGATTAAATACAAATACTGGAGCTCTTTGGACATTAGAACCGAGCCCAGGGAAGTGAATTCCTCGGTAAAATGTCGCGATGGAGGCAAAAAAATGTCCATTTACGTCCATTCGCCAAACGGCTCAAAATGCTCTCAAATTCGGTCAAATCCAGCTGAAAACAGCGTTTAATGATTAAATACAAATACTAGTATTTGTATTTAATCATTAAACTAACACATACTAGTATTTGTATTTAATCATTAAACTAACTCATACTAGTATTTGTATTTAATCATTAAACGCTGTTTGAATGAACGTTCATTCGGTGACCTGTCCGTCTGTCAAACGTCCGTCGGCGAAACGTCTTTAGGCGAATCATCCAGTCACGACATCATCATTGCTCGCTATGGGCACACCAGTATCACACCTGCCACAAGCAGGTGCATGTCAATGTTCCCTCTAATTTTTCATGTAAAATGCTGTAAAACAGAGCTACTGTCACTGGCTGCCGCTTAAACGGCGCCATCATGGGGAAAGGGGTAAAAAAAACCTCAAAAACTATTTTATGGCTATAAAACCTGTACTGCAGCTAGAGCTGTGACACATAAAAATAATCAATAAATCAATGCACAAAAATGGGGTAAAATCCACTTCCTAGCAGCATTTCATGATTAAATACAAATACTGGAGCTTTTCACACATTAAAACCAGGCCAGGGGGGCGATTTTCCCGGGAAAAGACAGTGATGAACGTCAATGGCGTACAGGCAAACATTGCCCGAAAATGGGGTAAAATCCAGCCGAAAACAGCATTTATTGATTAAATACAAATACTGGAGCTTTTTAGACATCAGAACCGGGCCCGGAGTATCATTTCCCCGGTAAAAAGACAGTGATGAACGTCGATACGTCGATACGTCCATACGTGAAATGACAAAAAATGCACTGAAATTAGGTCAAATCCACTTCCTAGCAGCATTTATTGACTGAATACAAATACTGGAGCTTTTGAGACATTACAACCAGGCCAGGGGAGTGATTTCCTCGGGAAAAGACAGCGATGGACGTCAATGGCGAAACGGCAAAAATTAAACTGGGGTAAAATCCACATCCTAGCAGCATTTAGTGATTAAATACAAACACTGGAGCTTAAATACAAACACTGGAGCTTTTCAGATATCAGAACCGGGCCCACAATTGAAATATTATTTAGGAATATAGCCATATTATACTCACCAAAAATTCTTTTTAACTGTACACAATATCCATCCTCCTTTCTTTCTTCCTTCTTTCCTATTTGCCATCGAAGCTAATGATGAAAGTCGAGCCTGTCCTGTCATATTTCCGGCATAATCCGTTTTGAAAATGGCTTTAAATCAACACAACAAAATACTATTTGCTTGTGCAGCCAAGTTAGCGCACTGAAAGTGCCACACACACAATTTTCCGGGCTGTAACAGGCTTGCTAGCTTCGGAGTTGACCACCCTTTCTTAATGATGTCCATTTTTCTCTGGAAAAGTCCGTCTGGAAAATAGCTTTGTGAGCAAACAGAATCAATTTGTTTTTGCTTCGCCTACTAGCCAAACATAGTTGGTGAAAGCAATGACATGTCCCAGCCAACAAAATGCTAATGTGTATGAAAAAGCATTGTGGGGTTGCCAACTCGAAATCTGATTGGTTAAAAGCAACAGTCTAGTTTAATGCAGCAGAGCCCGCAGAACTGATTGTGAAGGCTTTGAGGCAGATCTGATCTGGCAACAAATAATGGCTGAAATGTGATTGGTTAAATGCTTCAATATGAAAACACACCTCTGGAAGCAGTGCAACCAGGGGGAAAAGCAATGAAAGGAAGCTAACAGACCATTTTGAATAATAAGTATTGATGGACAAAATATAATGATTCAGATATTTCTTAGGCCAGCAGAGAAGGCCTTGAAGGCCCTGACGGCCCGCCACTGATATAACTATATATATGTATATACATACATACACACACAGCATTTATTGATTAAATACAAATACTGGAGCTTTTTAGACATCATTTCCCCGGGAAAACGACAGCGATGAAGGTCGATACGTCCATATACATCCATACGCGAACTGGCAATTTATTTTACTAAAATGGGGTAAAATCCACTTCATAGCAGCATTTATTGATTAAATAAAACTATTGGAGCTTTTTAGACATTACAACCGGGCCAGGGAGGTGATTTCCCCGGGAAAAGACAGCGATGGACGTCAATGGCAAAACGGCAAAAATTGCAATAAAATGGGGTGAAATCCACTTCATAGCAGCATTTAGTGATTAAATACAAACACTGGAGCTTTTCAGATATCAGAACTTGGCCCACAACTGAAATATTATTTAGGAATATAGCCATATTTTACTCACCAAAAATCCTTTTTAGCTGTACACAATATCCATCCTCCTTTCTTTCTTCCTTCTTTTATATCGCCATCAAAGCTAATGCTTAAAGTCGAGCCTGTCCTGTCGTATTTCTGGCATAGTCCGTCTTGAAAATGGCTTTAAATCAACACAATATATTTGCTTGTGCAGCCCGCTCCAAATACAGTTTGGTAGCTCTGGCTAATGACTAGCCTCATGGTGAAAGCAATGACGTATCCCTCCGCCTGCGACAAGGCAATGACGTATCCCTATGCCCGCGACAATACATTGTGGTGTTGCCAACTCGAAATCTGATTGTTACAGCAACAGTCTTATCGACGCTTGTTTAAAGCGGCAGAGCCCGCAGAACTGATTGTGAAGGCTTTGAGGCAGATTTCTGACCCTGGCAACAAATAATGGCTGAAATGTGATTGGTTAAATGCTTCAATATGAAAACATATCTGGAAGCAGTGCAACCAAGGGGAAAGCAATGAAAGGAAGCTAACAGACAATTTGGAATTATTCAATAAGTATTGATGGACAGAATATAATATGATTCAGATATTTCTTAGGCCGGCAGAGAAAGCCTTGAAGATCTATATCTACATCTCTATTTATCCATCTCTCTGTCTGTCTCTCTCTCTCTATCTCTCTAGAGTTGAGATTGTCTCTACAATACATAATGTATGAGCTACAAAGCCTTGGAGTTAAGAGTAACTCAAATCGTTTATCCTTTTTAACTGTACACAATATCCATACTCATTTCTTTCTTCCTTCTTTTATACATATATAAAACATTTTTTCTTAAGAATTCTTAATTTTTGATTTAAAAAAATCCATGAAAACGTCTGATTTTAAAACACTTTCCTCTTCATTGTGTATTTTTTGGCAGGTGCGACATATAGTTCGAAAAATGCAGTACGGTAAATCAATGTAAAATGTTTCTACTTACGAAAAACTCATTGGCTTCAATGACAATATTGTATTGGGGGGAAAACAATCACTTTGGCATGATTACATTGGGGGTAAAAATAAAAATACAGCCCTTTTATCTATATGTTGTCATTTTGCTCAATGTGTTAAATGTTGACCCTTTATATATATATTTGTTTTTATGCCTATATTTTGCGCGTCTAGGTAGACTGGGGGTGTACGCAGTGAACCTTGTGAATCGTGCATGGCCTCCGCGAAGGAGGGAAGGAGCAAAGCTCCATCGGAACATACGAGAACACTTAAAAAGCTTGTCCTCAAAACACAATTGTTCTTGTCAGCATTCACCTACACCCGTCCAGTTCTTCAAGATGCCGCTGCTGTGCTTTTTCCAGCTCATCCATTCTTTCACGTAACAGGATAATCTCCTTGTGTTCTTCTTCGTCCTTAAATGCATTCATTTTGGGGGGGGGGGGGGGGGTGGATATTGTTGCAAGTTGTACTAATAATAGAAAAAAAATATTTAGGTCTTCTTACTGGTACGGTGGATCCAGCGTCGCTGATGTGGAAGGAGTTCGGTCTAGACGTGAGGGTGGGTGCGAATGTGTAATTCGCCTGATCTCCCAGCAGGAGGCGCCGGAACTCGTTGTGTCGCCGCTGCAGCTCTCGCATCCGTCTGCGCAGTTGAGCGTTCTCCTCCGCGTGAAGCGGACGTCTGGGGATAAATAATTCTGCTAAAACGCTCGCTCATCCGGACCCCCCACGCACATTTGATCCTTTGAAAACACCGTCAGCCGGAGGATGACTTTTAAATAAGAATGTCCCGATCGCATATTTCTGCTTCTGACTTCAAGTTGCATGATTTTCAGAATCTGCCCATACCAAGTCTGATCCGATACCCATCATATGTACTATACTGTATTGGCCCGAATATAAGATGATCCTGATTGTAAGACGACACTCTTTTTCAAGACTCAAGTTTGAAAATAGACTTTGAACACAAAATTCCATTTTTATACAGAAAGTAATTACAGTGCATCCAAAACAAATGATTATAACAATATATTTGAGAGAAAAAGCATATTATTTTGCATCACTCAAATCATGCAAAAACTGTGCCACATCTTAATATCTGAACATTTAAATATGTAAACTAAAGGGCAATCACATTTGTAAATGAATGGCTTCTAGTTTTTGAAATGTAAATTAACCAAATTAATCTACTAATAAAACAAAATTGCAATAACTGCATTAACCATCAGTGTTCAGCATTTGCTTTTAAAGATATCTCGCACCATCTACTGTTGTGGAAGGTATAATGTCTAGACCCCAAATTTAAGACAACCAACACTTTTTCAATCTTATTTCAATGCAAAAAAAACATCTTATATTCAGACCAATACAATATTAGGGATTGGATAATATATCAATTTTTGTCCACCCAATTTAAATAGAGGTATTGCAAAATTACCATTTAAATGGGTGAATTCAATGAAGCAGAAAAAACAAAACACAAATCCCTTTTTTTTGTCGTGCCGCACCAAAATAAGAAAAGAGGATCCACTGCTGAATTTCTTCCCTCACCAGAGTAAGTTTGCGTCTTTTATGCTTTTACAAAATGTCAAATTGTAACACTTGACATCACCCAATGCCACAAATTTAGCGATTTAGTTGTGAAATTCAGTGATTTTAGTTGTGATTTCTTTCAACAGTGTCAATATAAATATAGAAATATCAAATATGCTGTATATCAATATATTTTTGCCACTGACCGCGAGATGCATCCAATCCAATATGACTGAGGGGGTTGGCAGCAATCGAAAAATAATGAACTAACGACTTAATGCCTAAAAATGTAAAGCAATACATTAATATATATATATATATATATATATATAATATATAATATATATATATAATATATATATATATATATATATATATATATATATATATATATATATATAATATATATATATATATATATATATATATATATATATATATATATATATATATATATATATATATTTGATTCTGATCCTCTGAAAATGACATGATTGGGCCCAGTTTACGATCTGATTTTTGATCGGGGACATCCCTAGTTAAAAAGACACGTTCATGACACGATTCTGACTTGTTGGCTGCTGCGGCTTCCAGTTTCAGCTCCTCCAGTTGTGCTTTCAATAGTTGGACCTTATGCTGCAGGTTCTTCTCTTTGTATTCAGTCTGGTTTCTTCTCTAAACCCAAGACAAATTTATTTCATGAAAAATGAAGCAGAAAAGTTAACGGCTACCTACCTTCTTCTGGGCGACTGACACCTTCTTCATTTTGTCTTTTAGCTGTGAGTATTTCTCCTCCAGCTTAGCTTTTCGCTCTTCAAATTTGTGCTTCTCTTCCAACCACTCGATCTGACTCTCCTCTGCTCGCCTAAGGTAGGAATCTGTGATGAGGGGAAAGCCCACCAACTACTTAGCCTTTTAGTCACCGTTCCGCCTCATGCTGGCTCCTTTCCGCTTGCACGCGGGCCGCCCTTAACTTCTCCCTCATGTCGCCCACATCAGCCTGAAGACGCTGGTTGGCTCCCGTCAGCTCGGCTCGGGCCCGTGACGACGAACTCAGTTCGGCACGCAGTTCTTGGTTATTCTAGAAAAAGAAAGAAATCCAAATAACTTTCGAGCTTCCATTTTTCCCTCCTTCATCTCACCTGCTTTAAGAGAGAGATCTCGGATGTCTGCCTCTCCAGTTCCTCCAGCTGAGCGCTCTGTTGCTTTAATCTAGTTCTATGTGATACATAAAAACGTTCATTCATAAATAGATACTCCGCTAGGTAAAGGGACAACACTGACTTGAGGCTTTGCTGTGTTTTCCGCAAAACATCTTCTCTTTGGGCCGAGCGGAGTCGCTCTTCCGACTCGTCTCTGTGGGCTTGCTCTTTAGCGTCCTGCAGCCCCATCTGCTGTTCCAACACGGCGAGGCGGTATTCCAACTCCAGCCTGATGGAAGGTAAGACCCGAAGATGCCCTTTTCTCACTCGAATATTATTTCCCCGTCTTACTTTTCCTCGTGCAATAGGGTTGATTTGCTGATTTCTTCATCGTGAGCGGCTTGGACCTTCCTGGCCGCTTCCCTCTCTTTTTCGACAAGAATGTCCTTGTGTCTCTCCACCATGTTTTTAAGCAATTCCAGTTCCGTCTGGAGACCTGAAAAAGTGAGCGCTCATTGGACCAACAAACACTTCAATTAGGGATGTCCCCGATCAGAAATTAGCCCCCCAGTCAAATTGGCAGGGAAATATGACAACTTGCTATGGCAGTTTGAGTTAAGATAAGTAACACAATGATCCATAGGTATAATGCAAAAAAATATTGGCACGATTGAAACAAACCTTGCAGTAAAAGTAAATGTGGCGTTGGGTGACCAAGTTTATTCACTGTGTAATTTTATTCATGTAAAATTCATGGTTTAAACAATGTGTTTGCGACCTTATTTCAGGGCTGTAAAAGGGAGTTTTAATTATTTTTTTTGCTTCGTTGAAATCACCCTTTCATAAGATTATAATGTTGCAGTCGCTCTATATAAATCGGGTAGACAAAAGACATCTGGATATAGCATTTTCTCCTCAACAATGCATTTCCTGGTTATCAAATCGGGACTCGGAGTCACATGTAAAAAGATTTGATCATGACATTAAACATTTTATTAGTAGGGAGAAAAAAAACCCTTACCCTCAATTTGTCCTTTTAGAGCGTCTCGTTCCCTCGCCAGCTCACCTTTGCAGCGGGTACACTCTAGTTTGATGCTTGCCACCTCCATTTTGTGTGAGTGCTTCAGGCTTTCAATCTAAGAAGCAGTGTAACATTCAAGGTTGGAATTCATTATTCTTCCTGACCGCTCCAAATAAAGCTTTCTTTTTGTACCAGGCAATTGAGAGAGTTGACTTGTTTCTCAGCTTTGTGCAGCTGCCCCATGAGCTGACTGTTCTGCTCATGGCTCAGCCTCAATTCGCCCTCCATCCGCTCTAGCCGCATGCGCAAAGACTGACGCTCCGCCTGAGGCAAGATAGATGATATTGGCACGTGTTTTCACGCCACGAAAAAATACTTCTGACCTCCAGTGATTTGAGAGACGTCTGCAATTCTGCTATCTGCCGGTTATGACCATGCTGCAGAATTTCAGCCTGCTGCCCCGAGTGGTCCTTCTGGGCCTGCAATTCCATGACTTCCGCCTGCAGAGCCTTTAAGCGCAACGCAAGCTGAGTTTTCTCCCTCAGCATTATCTCCATTTGCTTTCTGTCGTGATGCACGTCCGCATTCTGGTACTGAGCCACCAAATTCTCCTTGTCTTTGTCCAGATGAGCTATCTAACATAGGGAGCAGAAATAAATTGAGCCGGAAGCACAAAATGATTAAGTCACTCACCTCAGTTTCATAGCGTTGCTTTTGTTCATCCACAACACGAGCATGTTCCTCCTTCTGGTGTTCAAACTGGGCATTCAGTACAGTGTAGCTATAACGTAGCGTATTGAAGTCGGATCTGTACTTCTCTGCTTCCTACCACCAAATACACGTTTAGACCCAAACATAGTTGGCATTTTCCCATTTGATTATATAGCTTACTGCCGACCTCTTCCAGTTTGGAGAAGCGATCTCTGACAGGGCCTTCCATTTCCTGTTGCACATGAGCTCGGAGCAACTCCAGCCGCTGAGGAGTTATCACCTCGAATAGGGAACACAAACCAATTTCAGGTATATTCCCAGGATGGCAGAAGACACGGAAAATAAATCTTTGCGCGCTTCTGCCCTTTACCTGCAGTCTGAGCTCCTCTATCTCCCTATTTTTTTCCAGAATTTCTCTCGCGCGATCAGCTAACTGCGGCTGGAGTCTCTCAAGCTGCGCTTGCAGGTGCCGAACCTCCTCCTGTATCTGGATGAACTCATCCCGCAAGCTAGGATAAATATTTTCATGTGAGACATTGGGCACGCAGGCAGGACTGGCTCTTCGTTTAGACGTACCCGGTGTGTTCGGCCTTCAGCGTTTCATAGTTACCCCGATGAATTTCACACTTGCTCCTCTCGTCGATGAGCATCTTCTGAAGCTCCGTCTCGGCCCCAGGGGAAGACCCCGGGCTCCTTGCGGCCGGAAAAGACTGCCGGATTGCCGAGGTCATGGCACCTTTGGAATAAAAAGTGGGGAGAAAAGACCACGACCTGCGCGGTCAATAACAATGCAGCTGACGAAACCCGGAGTAAAGACGGCAGCTGTCGGAAGAGTGTCTGTTTGCAGTCTCCATAGCAGCTACGTAAAGAGTCAAGGGTATTATTTCATACACAATCACAACCTCTTAGCTGTCAGGGCAAGGTTGTAAATTAACCTGAAGTGATTAGGGTAGATCACTCACTCCCTTGCTTGGCTGCAGCATTTGTTTTGGTTACGCGAAGAGTCTGGAGCGACTGATTACGGCGAGAACCTCACTATAAAATTACTCGCTGCCATTCAAACATGATCATTTCTGCTCACTTCAAATGGCAAAGGACAAACAATGAACGTTTTCAAATATCGCGCGTCGTCTCCCGTCACTCCAAAAATGTATTCGACACAGGCCCCTTCCGCATCTCAAATAGAAACATTGTGTCCGATAAATCAACGTATTTTTGTTTAAGTCAATAGTCATACAGGGGGAATATCACTATTTTTTTACACAAAGGTACACTCAAGCTAAGTTTACGAAGTAAAACTTCATTTCGGCATCCAGACGAAACAAAACCACTACTCACTGTTGTTCTGCTTCAGTGGTGAAACGTATAATTCTTTCTTTCCAAAGTTATTTCAGAGTAGGGTAGTCGCTTATTAGCTAGCTAACAAGCGTAGTTTCAAACTACAAACCGGAGGATCTTGGGAGAGGTATTTTTTGTTTGGGTCGAAACAAAATGCAACGCCGCCGTCTGTGGGTGATCCCAAGTATTGCACGTCCACCTGTGTGGGTTTCCTCCACATTCAAAAAAAATAACATGCATGCCAGGCTGATCGGACACTCTAAATTGCCCCTAGGTATGTGTGTGAGTGTGCATAGTTGTTCGTCTCCTTGTCATAATCGGCTAGCCACCGATTCAGGGTGTCCCCTGCCTCTGGCCCTAAAGTGGTTCAGAAAATGAGATGAGATTACTTGCATGAGTGTAAAAGGTGAATATCATATTGAGTCTTTGTCGTGCTCGTTCGCCTCTAAACATCCCAGTTCTTCCATCTGCTGCTGCTGGAGTTTTTCTAGATCATCCACCCTCTGACGTAGAAGGGCTAGTTCTTTCTGCTCATCGTCCTGTTCCTTAGCACAACAATAAATCCATCTCATTCTCATTTTAGTTGGATAATTCCAGACCAATAAAAGGCTTACTTGGATGTCGGACAGCTTCATCTCAGACACGTCAAATTGAGGGGGGCGGCACCCGGACGCGATTTGGTTCATCCCAAAGTTGAAAGAAGCGTTGCACAACAGCAGGCGTCGGAACTCGTTGTGCCGCTGGTGAAAGTCCGTTAACCTTCTGTGGTGGTTCAAGCACAATTACATTTTAAATCATACCCTTATGAAATGAATTAACTCACTTGTGGGCCAAAACGCCGTCCTCTTTCAACTCCTCCATTTGTTTCCTCAGCATTTGTATTTTATTGTGCAAGCTCTGCTCTTTTTTCATCTCCGTGGCTCGCCGCTACACGTCGTGGCACAAGGGAAGGGAATAAACTGCAGGGTTGTGTATGTATTGCCTCATTTCTGGCGATACGATTTGTATCACGATTTACAGGTCACAATTCAATCCCAATTAATTCGGCTGCTACTTTAAGACGATGATTGCAATTTTTGTATAACCCCGTTGGAAAAAAAATATCAAAATGCATATAAAAGTACATTTAATTCAATTTATTTCTGAAACCTTACTAAGCATGTTTTGTTTGAACAACATATGGCCTTAATTGTATAATTGTCTCCGTTTATAGTGTAAACCTGCTTAAATGCCAGATTTTAAATATGAAAAAATAAACATGTTAAACGATGTATAAAACTCAATAACAAAGTTATTTAATAAAATAGTAGGTCAAAACATTAGCTTGACCATTCCAGGTATAACAAACACCCGAGGGCCAAAACACAAAACAGTTTATTACAGTGAGGTAGAACAGTTTTTTGGGGGGACGGGGTTACTATCCATTTATTGAATAAATGTCGTATTCAGTAAAATTTGATATGGGACTTAAGCTGGGAAAGAGCACCCTCGTCCATCTAAGCATGATTACTACATGTCAGGGAACGGTGGCTGACTGCCATTGACTAGTGGACACAAATGGAAGTGCAGCCACCTTTTATTTAAATAAGATAGATTCAGATGGATTTTGAATCCATACGAGAATCGCGATATTACCTTACCATTGGATTGACAGACATTTAATCTAATTACAGTGGTACCTCGAGATATGAGCTTAATGCATTCAGGGACTGAGCTCGTATGTCAATTTTCTCGTAACGGCAACGTGCTCGTAACATAACATAAACAAATTTAAATGAACTTGGATTACAAAGCAGACACACTCAAAAATAAGTTTAATCTAACCTTACACTAAACTTAATTCTAATTTTGTTTTAAATTTTGATACCTTTCTTCTCCTGGCTCTATTTGCCCCGCCTCCACCCTAACTTTCATATGCAACGTATCGAGAGTTGTTTGCTGTTGTATTCCCTTCAAAATATTCCCAAAATGATGCACACAAATGTCCTAACAATAGGATAACGCACGACCACTTGCCAATGAGAAGTAGTATATATAGCATTCGCGCTGACTAACGGGGAAAAAAACACTGAAAAAAATGCAACGCTCCGCCCAGTGCTCGCAGAGACATTACACGAGGGAGTTGCGGGGAGAGAGACAGTGCCCATGATGTTCTTATGAGCAGCCTCTCGCGTCCACTGTCTGCTCGTATATCAAATTTTGTCTCGTATCTCAAGATAAATATTTGCTTAAAATTGTACTCGTATCTCAAATTTCTCGTAAGTCGGGGCACTCGTATGTCGAGGTACCACTGTAGTTTCACCTTTTTTTCTGCGGACGACGCTCTGAGCAATCTGTCTTTGAGCTGCGCATATTTATCTTCTAGCTTTGACTCACGGTCCTTGCTGTCCTCCAACATCCTGGCAGATGACAAACAGTGTTCTTCTCAATTAAATGATGTTTACAGTTGTCTGTCACATTTTACCTTTCCGCCCCGCGACGGATCTTCTCCTCCCTCAAGATTTGCAGACTTTCCCTCAGCCGTTCGTTGGCTTCCATCAGTTCGGCTTCAGAGTGCAAAACGTTCCCCAGGTGGAGACACAGTTCCTCGTTTTTCTGTAAAGATACAAAATAAAACAATGACACGACAACAACATGAAGGACGAGGACGTGTTAAGCAACCTCTTTCAAAGCGATCGCTTCGGCATTCTGTCTCTGCAGGTCCTCCATATGAGCATTTTGCTGCTTTAATTTAATTCTGACAGGCAAAATGTTGGGTATCAAGTCATATTCTTCTTAAAGATGCATTCAAAGTATGATACCGACTAACTTCAGGTCTTGAAATTCTTTCCGCAAAGACTCTTCTCCTTTCTGGGCGAGCCGGACTTGTTCCTGCCAATCGTCTTTCTGTGCTTGCACGCTCAGATCCTGCACAGTCCACTGTTGCTTAAGATCCATCAGACGATGCTCCAGATCTAGCCTATAACCAAAGCCGAGGAATTTCACATCATCCCATTTTTAAAAACAACTGCTGGTCAGTGCTAGATCTTCACTAGAGTTGCCTCACTTTTCCTCAAGCAACACAGTCGTTTTGTACATTTCCTCGTCAGTGACGGCTTTCACTTTCCGCACCATTGCCATCTCTTTCTCCACGAGAACTTTATTATGTTTGTCTAGCATTTCCTTGAGAAAGGCCACCTCCATTTGCAAGCCTGAGGCGACGCAATAGATTGGACTGAATTATTTACTGACGGTAGACGTCGATGACAGCCGCAAAATAAAAAAGTCAACCTACTTTCCTTCTGCCCTCTGAGCGAGTCACACTCCCTGTCCACCTCTCCTCTGGACCGGGTTAACTCCAGTTTGACGTTGTCCACTTCAGTCTTTTGGGACAGTTTCATGCTCTCGATCTGACATTCATTCAAATATTTGGTTTTTCCACCTTGTTGGTCATTGTTAAGGATTTTAAGTACCTGAGCGGTGAGTGAGTTGACTTCTCTTTTGAGTTTGTGAAGCTGTCCAGTGAGCTCATTGTTCTGCTCATGGCTGAGATGAAGTTCTCCCTCCATGCGCTCCAGTCGCAAGACCAGACACTGTCGCTCACACTGCGAGCGGCTTCCATTAAGACAACTTTCATCCAATTCATTTCTTCACTTCTTACCTCAAGGGACTTCACCATAGCTCTGCTTTCTGTGAGATGTGTGCTCTGGGTGAACTGAATGCTCTCCACCTGCTGGTCTGAGCTGTCCTTCTTAGCCTGCAACTCGTCCACCTCTGCCTGCAGATCCTTTAGCCACATGGTCAGTTGCGTTTTCTCCTTAAGCAGAATCTCCACTTGTTTCCTCTCTTGCTGCAGGTCAACATTCTGGTACTGGGCCATCACGTTGTCCCTCTCTTTTGTCAGATGAGCAATCTAATAAAAAACGGATCTAAACGTATTAATAAATGCATCTTTGTCTGTGTCTGTTCGTTCCCTACGGACTCTAAAATGGCTAAGCCAATTTATCTGAAAATTCAATGTCTGCAGATGTCTGCGGATGTCATAGAATAGGTTTTGTATCGAAATTTTTCCGACAACTATCAAAAATCGACAATCGAAAAAAATCGGGTTTCCAAAAAAATGGTCCGGCGCTAATCCGGAGTTTCAAGATCATGGGTCTTTTAACAGCAAAGAAAACCGAAAACATATAAAAACCAATACGCTCCGATTGCGACTAAATCGTCTGCTGGATTTCAACAAAAAATGGCAAGTTGCAGTTTTTTTTTTGACAGAGCCACAAGTCGCCAATCAATAAAACTTTCAACCGGTATTTCACAAAAACGCTGTTTTCAGAAAAAAATAAGGTCAGCGTGCAGTGAAGCGGAAGGACGAATTGGGGCAAAACTTAGCGTCATCTTTTAACCCACGCTCAAACTATTCGTTGGAATACCATGCATACAAAGTAATAAACACGAGCAACAACAACCTCGGTTGGATCTCGACTTCTTCGAAAACCCACATCCCTGATTCACCCTAACCGATTGCCTCCAGCCTTACAACACAGGGTGCGTAGAAGTACTAACATTAAGTTAGCGTGCAGTGAAAAGGAAGTGCGCTTCCCATTAAAACATACGGCCTGTGCACGGTGAAACCGCACATGGCCACGCTTTCCGCACGTTGGGAAATTTGAACAGTATTGATTAGCGTCTTACGCACCTACTTTGACCCCAGACACACGCGAACCAGCACTACTCCCAAGCCTTACTCTCACCCGCCCAGCAATGCCCCCGAAGAAGAGCCAAATTGGACGTCGGACAAAAAAAGCCTTCCCCTCCCAGAAAAGCACATCTGCACTGAGCACTGAAGACGCAGACGCCTTGCGATCACGAGCGGCAGAACGGATGTCGCAAACACGCCTGCATGAAAGTCCTGCTCAGCGCGCGAGCCGACAGGGTACAGACGCTGCCTCTACTGCTAAACAGCGTGCATCTCAGAGCTCCAAAGCCAAAGCCCGGCGCGGAGCATCTAATGCTGCCTCCACATCTGCGGCCATAGGATTAGGGTTAGCAACAAAGCGCCTCTGAAAAGGCTGCCCGGCAATGCCGGGCTCTTCTGCTTGTTTGACCATAAAAACGGAGACAGGTGCTGCCAGCCACTCACCTCCACTTCATAGCGCATCTTTTGTCCCTCTATTTCGCCAGCATGTTCCTCCTTTTGGTGTTCAAACTGGGAATTGAGGAGAGTGAAGGCGTTGCGAAGCTTGTTGAACTCGGACCTGTACTTTTCCGCTTCCTACTTCAATCAGCAATGAGAAGATTAGCCAATACATTTGGCAGTGACTCCGTAGCCGGTAACCGGTCAAATAGTCCCAGGGGCTATTTGGCCGGTAACTGGACAAATAGCCTATATGGCCCCATATGGCTATTTAGCCGGTGTGACAGTATATCTACATAATCCATTATGAGAATTGAAATTTGATCACATTGACATTAATAAACTATGATGATATTTCACAAGCGATGCATGGAGGCTGCTACAAGAGAAACAATTGTGTACTTGTGCAACTCCTGTGGCGATGACCTCCACAGTAAACCATCAGTTGTATGTGATGCTTATCTTCATTGGCATCACTTGGGATGTGTTGGGAGGTAAACCAAAGACAAAATTCTGGTTCTGTAGGCAATGTTCCTTGTAACATGTGTACTGACAACAGAATTGTGTTTTATTGCCATTAGTATTGGTGAATGAACATATGGTTGATATGTATTATGTTAACAATGTTACTTGTCTAAAAAGTGCTACTTCTAAAGAAGTTTACAGGATTGGAGGGTTACATGTGTTTTATTACTATCAGTCAGTATCATTGGAATTGTATGTAACACTTGTCTTAGAACTGTTTCAATTCTAAAGAAAATTGGTGTCCATGGACTATGTAGACATCTGTGAGATAACAAAATACTGTTACCATTAATATTTATGTGTGCTTTTGTTAATAAATGTATGCCATAAAAGTTAGGTAGGCCTAGTTATCTTTAAATAAAGGTCCATATCAATTATCACATTAAGGAAATAAACCTTATAAAATGTAGTTTCTTACTATTTACCCCACACAGAATTCTTACCGGCTAAATAGCCATATGGGGCCATATAGGCTATTTGACCGGTTACCGGCTAAATAGCCCCTGGGACTATTTGACCGGTTACCGGCTACGGAGCCACTGCAAATACATTTGAGTGCTTGTTTTTCTCCTATGATTGGCACTGACCTCTTCCAGTCTATGGAAACGCTCTCTGATCGGGGTCTCCATCTCATGCTGTACCTGAGTTCGTAGCAAATCCAGACGCGTCGGAGTCATCACCTAGTAATCCAGACACCTTATTTCCGACACTTTCTTTGATGGCTTTTATGCCTTTTCAGTGTGGAGACGCTTTGAAACATGTCCTTTTCAATTTGCATTACTTGTAGTTGAAGCTCCTCCGTCTTTCTTTTCTGTTCTAGAAGTTCTCTTGACCGCTCAGCCAATTGCGACTGTAGTTTGTCTTGCTGGGTTTGAAGATGCTTCACCTCACCCTGGATATGTAAAATCTCCTCCTGCAAACTATCCATGACAACTTTTGGCTCATCTCAAATTTGTGGAATCCAAAGGAAGCCAAAATTACCTGGAATGTTCTAGTTTGAGATCGTTGTAATTTGATTTATATGTTTCGCACTTCTTTTGAAGATCAGCTAGCATGTGCTGAAATTCGATCCCAGCACCATTCAAAACAGGCGTCATGGTAGCAGGTACCAATGGTAGGCTGCAGGGGTCCATTTTCCCCTCAACGAGCAGGGGCCACAGTAATGTGTCACGCAAGTATAAACCACTGGGACGTCTTATTAAAATCTATTAACGTCACATAGATGTTGCGTCACAAACAACAAGGCGTTTAAACACTGTCTTACAAATAGGAATTCTCGCATTTATGTTGCAAGTGCAAAGTCACCACAACTAGTAATAGCAGTAACTTGAACAGGCCTAACGGTTTACGTTTTATAAAGAGTTAAGTCATGCTCTTCCGATGGTAGTCATTTTTAGTGCTCTTGAAACCAAAACTAATTCTCGTTACCTATCTTGACTTCAGCTTTTACTCTTCTTTAAACCAAAATACCAGTAATAGGCTGCCTTAAATTGCAGTTAGAATCAAATGTATGAATTCAAACAATTAAGGTCAACAACACGCAAATTCAGCATCAAACCTTACGACATACTTGCGTGTCGTCGCGAGCTAACAAATCGGCATTATCCCACGACTCAAACTTTACTTATCAGTAGAAGTCAGCAAAAATATTTTCTAAATATAAAATTTGCCATGCAAAATTGCGAAAGGTTCCGATCAATGTCATTAAACACAAGCCTGACCATCTGATGTAATGAACACCACATCCGGTAAAATGTACTCGACAAATTAAAATACGCGAAAAATGGGACCTCCCCAAACAAACAGTAAGAAAAGAAATTTATACCAATACGTGTATATTGTGCTTTCGGTCAAATGACCTTTACCCCCAAATGTGTTTTTTCATAGATGAAATATGTATAGCCAGAAGGTTTAATGGAAAAAAAAAAACATATGGTCTTACAACATTAAACAGTGTATGTCTCTAATAATAAAATAAATTAAAAAAACAACATCACAGTAAGCACATTGACATTATTCAATCATTTACATACAGCTTATCCTCATAAGGGTAGTGGCACATCGCCATTATTATTAAAATGTGTGAAAAAAAATCATCCATCCATACAAGCCCCAGTAGTAGTACTTCATTCATCCATTTCCCAAGCCACTGATCCTCACAGGGTTCATGGGGGGGTGCTGAAGCCTATTCCAGCCAACTGTGGGCACAGGAAGACTAACAACCATGCACGCACACTCATATCTTGATTCCGGAAAAATACCCCAAAACATCACAGGTAATGTTTCGATGAATAAAACCAGATGAGAGAATGTCATATTTAATTTTACAAAAAAATATTAAACCCAGTGCTTTCTTATTAAAGAAAAATATATGAACATTATAGTTAAATAGATAACTTATTAAAAGTGATATATTATATATTGTACATAAAATGCCCTGGTGTTGATTGATTGCCAAAGTACGGTCTTGTCGGTCGGTTAAAACAGCAACAACAAAAAAGACTTCAGGAAGAAAGTGAGTTTTGTTTGTTCACATGTCAGCAGCATCATTGTTATCCACGTTGTCCCTGTCCGTCCTGGATCCGGCTCGCAGTTTAAAAGCATCTGAAAATAACGCAACAAAATGTTTTAGGTTTTGACCGGTTCGTTATAACAGACAATGGTGTTTTGTTTAAGGTTTTAATCACCTGACATGTTTTGCCATGTTACTTACGCATATGGCGAAACATGTTAGGTGACTAAAACCTAAAAAACAACAACATTGTTATAAACGAACTGGTCAAAACCTATAGAACAAGAAAACAAAATGAACTTGGTACAAGTATAACACAACAAGAGTTGGACTCAAATTAACAATGCGGATGACATTGTCGACCTTGAATCCAGCGAATCTGTGTCGCTGGGCCGTAGCCCTGCTCATTTTTAGCAGCGATGCGGAACACCAGCGCCGGTCGGTTGGAGGCGGAGCAGTCCAAGTGCGCGTTGACCATGTGGTTGGAGCTGACCGCGCAGAAGGTCTTGACGCCACGGTAAATTCGGATGAACGCTAGCTGGCCCGGACCTTCCGAGCTGGACGAGCGGCTTTTCTTCACAGCCATGTACATGGAATATTCCAGAATCCGGCCGGACGGAGATGTTGGCGCCTCCCACGTGATGTGGACTAAATCGTTGGCCTAGATTGAAGGAGGAATGCCGTTTCCTTTGGTTGTCACTTTGTTCCGCTTTTCAGCGTCGTACCTTGGTTATCTTGACTGCCGAGGGGGCTCCGGGGAATCCTGGTTGGCACGTCTTGAACTCGCTGACCTGGCTGAAGTCTCCACGCCCAAAGCAGTTGACACCAGCCACCCTGAAGCGGTAACTCCACCCCGGATCCAGCTCTTTCTTCTCTCGGTCTTGGTAGTCATGGAGACAGGGAAGCTTCCTATTCCAATGCGAAGACTGAAAAGATTGATTTCGTCAATGTGTTTTTACAAAGAGCGGATAATACTACTGTGCTTATTGGGACCTCTTTGCTAACGGGAGGCTGGATGCTGAGGGTTGTCACTGTTTGGTGGTTGTCGGCAGGCAGATAATAGTGGTGGACCTCAGAAAAAACGGTTCGGAACGCACCAACGTCAAACCACACAGTACCCTCTGGACTCTGCATCAGTCGACGAAGTTCAGTTATACAGAGTCTCGCGCAAAATAAGAGAGATCATTTAGCAATAGAGTTTACCCGATCTGTTGCCGTCTTCTCAGCTATGTGGTTCCAAATAAAGAGAAAAGAAACAACACAGAAATTCACGGTTTTGGCTGTTCAATATTAAGTATGAACATCTGATTTACCGTGTTGCTGCTGAGCTGATCCTGATGATTTGGGTGTTCTTTCTTGGGAGCCATTGGATGTTTTTGCATGACTTTCATGCTGCTTTGAACCATAACACATTTAACAAATCACATAATTAGACAGTGTTGCCTTTCTACCGGAAAACGATAACATACCTGCGTCGATACATTCCCTTTTTCTTCAATGTTGCATTCAGTTCCTCGGTCAAAGGACTGGCAATCTAAGATATTTTGGTACATACAGTATATTGATATGACTCAGTAGGCCAAAAGTTGTTCCTTTGCACCTTTATTTTTTCCCTCCAGGTGTGTTGAGGTAGGAGCAATGTCTTGGGCCAGAGGTCGGCTCTCCACAGGTTGAATCTGGAGGATGTAGTAGTCGGCTCCAGACAGAGGGCGCCATGCCACATGGAGCATGGTGACGGTGGACTTCATGAGTACCACCGCCTCCGCCGATGCTGGTCGGTCTGAAACACACTCAAAAATGACATTAGGCCGTGACGCTGGGATTGGTCTGCGACCCACCTGTCTCCAGGTACCAGAGATCCTTGCAGCACACTTGGTAGAAATTTGTACGGTAACTGTCTCGCCCGCTCCAGATGTAAAGCCTCGATCCAACGACGGCGGCGGAGTGACCGGCTCTCGCTTTGGGCCTGCTGCAGTTGTGATCGTCACTTTGCGTGTTGTGTCGCCGCAGTTGGGCGCCAACATCTTCGTACTCCGGGCCCAGGTTCTGCCAGCTCATAGTATCTGGTAGAGAAGCTTTCACGTCATCGTTTGCGACGTGAATACCTTCTGGCTAAAATGTACTGACCTAAATTGATCGCACTTAACGAGTTGGTACAGATCCATTTAATCCCGGCCGCGTTGTGCTTCTCCGACTCTGGAATGGGAATCCAGCCACCAAAAACAAACATCCTGCAAACAAAATAAACCAATTAATCTGAAGTCAGAGCAAGATTCAGCCAAATTCCCTACTTGTTTCCAATCACGCTGGCAGAATGGAGGCTTCTGGGTAGAGGTGTGGAACCTCTGGTTTCAGGCTTCGACCAAGCCATTGTCTCTGAGGAAAAGAAAAGGACCGGCACACATGCAACGACCGCAAAATGAATCATATTTGTCCGACATAATGTCATTTTACTGAGGTCAAGTTGCCACAGGTCATCTAATCGGCAGCCTTGCATTCCTCCAAAGATGAAGAGTTTTGGTGTGCCGAGAGCAGTGTAGGCGACAGCGGTGTGTGACTCCCGAGCTGTAGGACCGCCGCCTCTCGTCTCAGGGATGTTCCAGCCCTTTGCCCCTGATACACACTGCAGCTCCAACTCGTAGATGTCGTTCAAGTATCTGCCGTCCAAAAAACAAAAAAAACCCCAAAAAAACAAAAAACGGAATTTTCATTTAGCTTTATAAAATGTGATGGGACATCATACCGTGGAACATTGCCATTGGGGTCCTCGCTGATATTGGCCAGCCCTCCAAACATGTAGCACCTATTGCCCACAATGGTAAAACTGTGCCCGATGCGCGGGCAAGGAGGTAAGCCATTTCTGGGCGCTCTGGGCTTCAGCTTCTTCCAAAGCCAGCGGCTAGCCTAGTCCATTCAACGTCTAAGTTGGTATGTGTATTCGTACGTCCTCGAAACAGGTGCATTACTACAGACTTACCTGAAGTTCGTAGAGGTTATTGGAGTATTTGCCATACTCCACCATGCCACCAAAGACTAGAATACGAGTACCCTCACAAACTAAGCCATGGGCGGCGCAGCCAGGAGGAATGTCGCCTCTCACCGCGGGCAAAAACCACTGTTTTGAGACTAGAACAAAAGACAGACAACAGCGGCGGTGACATTAAATCGAATATACCAATTGATGACATTACGGCAAATTTTGAAATGACATGGAACTTTACAGACAAAAATATGCTCCGTAAAATACTGTTTAAAAGTATTTTTGTACTTCGTTACTTCCAGCTGTTGCCTTGCTTACTAACTACTGCTACCTTACCACTTTTGCGTTCGTGACCACAAACACACGTCAAAAGGAGTGTGTGTTCAGTCAACTAGATTAAAAGCCAATCGGCTTTCCATTTGTAACAATGTTTCGCATCGATTAATGCAACAACAAAAAACATTAACCGCCAGCTAATATTAGCCTACCAGTGTTGTAGACGTGGAGGTCCTCTGCAATCCCTTCGTTTCCACCACCAAACACCACAACCAGCTCTCGGATGGATACCGCCCGGTGTCCGTGTCTAGATCGCGGTATTACGCCAGTAACCGAATGGACCTTTCGCCATTGTGGTTCTTCGGTGGTCATTTTGAGAGGGCAGAACTTTGGCGCTGTTGACAATTCAAAACGAATGAAGCGACCGGAAATGACCAAAGAGTTTAAAAAAATCAATTTTTTTAAGTAGCGTTATGGACATACGTGCAGAAATTTTCATTTGATTTTAAATGTTTTTGTTGGTTACAATATGTATGTTTGGTTACAACCACCAAAAGTTCGCATTCAAACGACGACGTCGTGCTTGGACAGTACACAGGCGCTCTCTAGTGGAGCTTGCCATGTAATACCCGTTTTTGGTCTCAGCAGCCATATCTTGTGGCCCAATGTCACTGGTACTCAAATATCCTTTAAGATCGATTAATCTAGCCATCTTCAATCATTTATATTCATTCATTCATTCATTTTCTGAACCGCTTTATCCTAACTAGGGTCACGGGGGATGCTGGAGCCTATAGCAGCTTCGGGCCGGAGGCGGGGGACACCCTGAATCGGTGGCCAGCCGATCGCAGGGCACAAGGAGACGTACAACCAGGGGTCTCAAACTTGCGGCCCGCGGGCCAACTGCGGCCCGCGGGACGATAATTTGCGGCCCTCGTCTTAATATGAAAGATCGATTATTATTTTTTTAATTTTTTTTTTTTTTTTTTTTTTTTTTTTTTTTACCCCTTTCCCCATGATGGCGCCGTTTAAGTGGCAGCCAGTGGCAGTAGCTCTGCCCACTCATGTTTTTCTTGTTTTACAGCATGTTTTACATTAAAAATTAGAGGGAACATTGACATGCACCTGCTTGTGGCAGGTGTGATACTGGTGTGCCGATAGCGAGCAATGATGATGTCGTGACCGGATGATTCGCCTAAAGACGTTTCGCCGATGGACGTTTGACAGACGGACAGGTCGTACTAGTATTTGTTAGTTTAATGATTAAATACAAATACTAGTATTTGTATTTAATCATTAAACGCTGTTTTCAGCTGGATTTGACCGAATTTGAGAGCATTTTGAGCCGTTTGGCGAATGGACGTCTATAGACGTTTTTTTGCCTCCATCGCGATATCATCCAGTATTTGTATTTAATCATTAAATGCTGTTTTAGGATGGATTTGACCCGATTGCTGTCATTTTACGGCTCGGTTCTGCTACATCTGCCTGCCCAAGAGTGCTTATTCCCGGACTGCCATTGAAGGTAGACGAACATTGATTTTTACTATAATTTGGACAACACCGGCGGCGGGCCGGATTAAAAATCCTAACGGGCCGTATATGGCCTGCGGGCCGAGGTTGAAAAACTTGTACACACACGATCCGGCGGGGCGAGCGTTCGAATCCCGTTTCGGCGAAACCTCCGTTCGGCCGAATGAACGTTCGGTGGAACGTCCATTCGGCGACCTGCCCGTCTGTCAAACGTCCGTCGGCGAAACGTCTTTAGGCGAATCATCCGAGTACCGATGATGTCGCTCACACTGGTACTCAGTGCGCTCAGGGAGGTTGTCTTTCTGCTCAGACCAACAAAAAATTAGAGGGAACTTTGGTTCGGAGCTGAATGAACCAATCACGGTGAGGTATACGGCTCTGGGGGGCGGGACATCGGCCGGGCTGTCCAGTGCCTCGCTCACTCACTCATTCATTCCTCCAATCAGCTGGGCGGAGGAGAAGCCGTGAGGCCGATCACTCCGCTCGGCGCGCACACTCCTCCGCTGCTCTCAGCATAGAACTGAATGAGGCGCTATGATCCGTGATCCAGCCTGTGTCAGTGTCTGTAGCCATCTCCGCGATTGAAACGGAGAGCGAAAGTGCACATGCGCCACAAACCCGCGCGACTGAATGTGAAAGATCAACCCGAGACTCATTCCAAGTGGAAAAACATATTACAGAGCCCCAGAGATGTCTCTTTCAAAGCCTGCCGTGAAGAGAAAGGTTGGTGATGAGCACAGACAGTTTCAAGAAAAGTGGGGAGTGCAATATTTCTTTGTTGAACACAGGGGCACCCCGACGTGTCTCATTTACACTGAAAAAGTTGCGGTGCACAAGGAATACAATTTGAAACGTAATTGTACTATGAGACATGCTGAGGAGTATGAAAAATACCAGGGAGATGAGAGAGCCAACCAGGTTGCCAGTCTTAAAACATGTCTTCTGAGGCAACAGGATCTCTTCAAGAAGGCTACCAAAGACAGTAATGCAGCAGTCAAAGCTAGCTACGCCGTTTGTGAGTTGATTGATCCTGTGCTAAGTGATCCCAAATGGCTCATGGACTTGGCTTTTCTTGTTGATATCACACATGAGCTTAATGTACTGAACAAGAAGCTACAAGGCCAGGGGCAACTTGTCAGTGCTGCCTATGACAACGTGAGAGCATTCTGCACTAAACTTGTGTTATGGAAAGCCCAGCTCTCTCAGGCAAACCTTTGCCATTTCCCAGCATGCAAGGCTCTCGTGGATGCAGGCACACCATTCAGTGGTGAGAAGTATGTTGAGGCCATTTCGAAGCTACAGGAGGAATTTGATCACAGATTTGCAGACTTCAAGACACACAAAGCCACATTTCAAATTTTTGCGGACCCCTTCTCCTTTGATGTGCAAGATGCCCCTCCTGAGCTTCAAATGGAGCTCATTGACCTGCAGTGCAACTCTGCACTCAAAGCCAAGTTCAGGGAGGTGAGTGGAGAAGCAGACAAGCTTGGGCAATTTTTGAGAGAGTTGACCCCCAGCTTCCCTGAACTTTCCCGAAGGTTCAAGCGGACCATGTGCCTTTTTGGGAGCACATACTTGTGTGAGAAGCTCTTCTCCACCTTGAACTTCAATAAGTCCAAGTACAGGTCCAGACTTACTGATGAGCATCTTCAAGCTCTACTGAGGGTCTCCACTGCTTCCTCCCTCAAGCCAAATGTGACTATGTGAGAAGAAGCGCTGCCAGGTCTCTAGCAGCAAGGAGTAGGCAAAAGAAGCCGTGTTCAGAATATTTCATGTTCAATGTTCCATTCAAGTTCAGAAAGTTAAAGGTTAAAGAGCTGTTAATACAGACATTTGAAACGGAATAAAAATAATTCATTTTCTCTACTTAGCCAGCCAGTGTATATCTACTGTATGCTCATTAGTATTATTTGGTTTTATATTACTGATTGATTTATTTTTTATTCATCTTTAAGTTAATTTATTTAATTCATTATTTTTTGTTAAAAAATAAAGATATTTGATAACGTTGGAAAGTTTTATCAGTGCTTTTCTTGTGGAAATCCTGATGCGGCCCAGTCTCACCCAGACTCGGGCTCTAGCGGCCCCCAGGTAAATTGAGTTCGAGACCCCTGCGTACAACAATTCACGCCACACTCTTACTCAGCCTACCATGCATGTTTTTTGGAATGTGGGAGGAAACCGGAGTCCCCGGAGAGAAAACACGCAGGCCCGGTGAGAACATGCAAACTCCACACAGGTGGACTGACCTGGATTTGAACCCAGGACCCCAATGTTGTGAGGACGACGCGCTAACCACCCAAGCCGTCAGGCCGCCCCTCACTTATATTTCATCGGTATTAATTCATTTTGTTATCAAGACCATCACAAGCTGGTGTAGCGAATACATTAAATATTTATTTTCTAAAATACAGCTTTTGTAGTTTTTAAATGCACAAACACCAGTTTTTCATGTGACACCAAATACCATTTATTATTAGAGCTTTTACAAACACTATAAAACCCCCCAGATGAGTTAAATCACTGTCTCTGTCTATTTACATGATATGTTACATACAAATGTACAAAATATAAAAAAAATTGAACACAAAATGGGAAACAAATTTTCTTCCCCCAAGTCCAGAATACATGGTATGGGGTTCCATTGAGAAAAAATACCGGGCTCAGAGTTTGGGAAGTCATTGCCACCTCCCATCACACGTCATCGGAGGCTCAACAGGTAGGATTGTCCTGAGGTTATTATCTCAAATGGGTCTTGGCTGACCAGTAGCACCTGCTGTGTGTGTGCGTGCGTTTTTTATTTTTATTCAATACGGTGTGGGATGAGCACCTTATCCCCCTCAGGCCAGCTAGAATTTCATGACAAATTTCAATGGATGTCACGGCAATGATGGGGGCCTACTGGAAAAGTGGAGCTTGGTGTTATTTTTAGTGAGAACACTTTTCTATTAATACACCGTGTGTGCCTACAGCGTTGACACACAACACACGACGCACACCTGTTTGACTTTTTGCATCTTTTGACAATAATTTACTTATTTTCTTGCCACAGGTTAGTGTAACATCAACCTTTATTTCTCTGCGGAAGAAGACTGAAGTATTTACAACCCGCCCGAAAGTGCAAAACCAATTCACACGTTTTAAAAGAAATGACAATCGAAATTGGCTTCCGTCCACTACGCGTGGTTACATATTGTAAAGGTATATTTCTTCCCGTGCCGTTAAGAAACTCAAAATCATGCTAAGAAAAAAAGTAAAATTGGTTGTGGTACTGTCATTTCAAGTGAGCCCAGCTCAACTGGGTGAGAACAAAAACAATCTCCCGGCCCTATATTTATCTATATATATTCTCATCTCATCTCATTTTCTGAACTGCTTCATCCTCATTAGGGTCACGGGGAGTGCTGGAGCCTATCCCAGCTGACTCCAGGCCCATATATATGCTCCTGTGTGTATATATATATATATATATATATATATATATATATATATATATATATATATATATACATATATATATATATATATATATATATATATATACATATATATATATATATATACATATATATATATATATATATATATATATATATATATATATATACATATATATATATATATATATATATATACATATATATACATATATATATATATATATATATATATATATATATATATATATATATATACATACATACATACATATATATAGAGAGATAGATAGCAATGATATATTAAGGAGCATCCATACTAACCTCTTGTCATTACAAAGTCAATGGAAGCTGGAACCCCTCCTTCTCTCTCAAAACCTTTTTGCACGATTAAGGCAACGACAAAGCACCAAAATCATTGTTACCTTGTTAAGGTGTTTTTTTTTTCTGACTTCACTTAACAAGTGACTTGCATCATATTTCTTGAAACCTACTTTAAGAACAAGTTTTTTTAGGCGTTTTTAGTATTTGGCAGTAACACAAATGAGGGGAAAAATTGGCACTTATCCATTTTCTTCACAATACCCTCAGTGTGACCGATTGGTTGTTGACATATTGTGGAGAAGCAGCTCTGTAAACAAAGAAATACCACAACAATAGTACCTGCCCATCTCCTGGCTCAAATCGTAAATATTTGCAACCTTATGGGGTCCTAATTATTCCAGTTTGTATACTAAAATGAGAAGTTGTATTCTGGAAAAAAATCTCAAAAACGAACACGAATGACTTCAACTGGCCTGGCATTTTAATTTAGGATACCAGGAGGATTTCCTACAACTTGTCATGTATTTGCACTAAGGGTGTGTCAGGCGTGTCATAGCGCCGACTCCAGCGATGAGTCCAGCTGGTCGTCATGGTGACTGGCGCTGTCGCTGTCGCAGCTCTGCGCGCTGGAGTAATTGGCGGCTTCCTGCAGCCTCAGCAGCATATTCATCTTGCAAAAGAGGAAATTTCAAGCTAAGATTAGGGCAGGGGTCGGCAATTTTAGATGTGAAGAGCGCCGTGAAAGATAATCTATGTCCAACCATGTTGCACTTTTCACCCTTCAGCTGTGACTTTAATACTAGTTTGTAATTTGGCTGGCCGAAAATGAGCATCTGTTCGTTGGCAAATAAACAAACAAACTCTTTTGATTTAGCTGAGATTTGCCTACTGGGATCTGAAAGGTTGAACTTTGAAGAACAAATATTTGTAAAAAAAAACAAAAACATTTTTTTGTCATTATGATTTCCCCCTTCCAAATTTAGAAACATTGCAATACACATTGAGGGGTTAGATGAGCAAGAACCAATTATTAAAAGACAACTCAAATGCTCATCCTTTTTAAAAGTCACAAAAAGCCAAAAGCCATATGTGGTTCTAAAGCCGCAGGTAGAAAGATCTACCGCTTTAATTTTTTTGTGTGTGACAAAGTGTCTCCTACCAGCGGGTCTCCCTCAGTATCACTCTGGGACACCTGCTTGGACAAAGCCCCTTCCTTGGAGGAGCTGTAGCTGTCATAGCCCACGTCCTCTGGTCTCAACTGCAGCAGCGACTGGCCATCCTGCTGTTGCGCCGGAGCGACATCGGCGGCCTGCCACGGGTAAGTATCACTCACCCATTTAGACGGGTCTTCCCACGCTGCCCTTTTGCCGTACAGCTGCAAAGGCATGGCACGATCAGTCAAGCCAGATTACGGAAGGACGTGCTTACTCCGATTACCTGAAGTCCTTCACGTACAGCTTCCAACAGGTAGGGCACCAGGGAGTAATTCCACAGGTCGGTGAACCACACGCGCGATCCCTCCACATCCATTGGACAGGACAAGAAGAGTCGGGGACCTAATCAAGTAGAGTCCATATTACAGTCACCTTTAAAAGTCCTCGTTAGCGCGTCTGACCTATGGTGACGTCCGAAGAACTGTGGGCCTCCAGAAAGCCATTCAGGTGCTGCCATGTCTTGGGAATCCAGTCGATGACCTTAATGAGGTCGTTGCTGCGCACATTCTTATGGATCTCTGTCTCGATGAGCTTCCTCCGCAGGAAGCGACCGAGGAAGCCCTTCACGGGCTCTGTGTGGTTTGTGCACAACACCCACCTGTGACAGCCATAAAAGCTGGTGACGCAAAACTGTCAAAATTTGTCAGATAACTATAAAGATAGTACAGGTCCGCAAACCTGAAGTTGTGATGTAGCTCGAGGTTGGGGGAAGAGGAGACTCCCTGGTTCATGGTGCCGATGACGTAGGGGCTAAAGCAGACAAGATAGGTGATTCATTGAAAATCAACCCTTTTGCGGCACGTTTAAAAAAATAAAAAAATAAAAATCACCATCCGTACCATTTGTGGTACTTGCAGTTGAGTAATCCGTTGAATATGTCACTGAGTGAGGTGATGTGATGGAGGTTGTCCAGAATAACCACAGTGGGGAACTTTGTGTCCGTGCCTTCGGAGTTACAACGCTCCACTAGGTTGGACAAGTAGTGACGGAGATCCTGGAAGAGAAAAGGCTCTCTCCAATTCACCTTCCCAACGAAATGAACAAAAAGCTACCGGACGTTCATTTTGGTGTGCCCACCTTGCTGGAGTTCTGGTCCACGTTGAAGCTGGCCACGTTGTGCTCGCTCACTTCCTGTCCTGTCTGAGAAATGATGAATTCGGCTAGCTTGGTGGCCAGGAAGGACTTGCCGGTGCCGCTGGGCCCCGAAAGGATGATGCGGCGGTGCTCCATCAGCAAGTTGAGGTACCGCTGGATGATGACCTTGGGGATGAGCGTGTCAAACACCAAGTTGTCGATGCTGCCGTCCTTCACGCCTGCGAGGAGGAAGAGGAAGCGTGAACATCTCGGAGATCCACACAAAACAGGAACTTGGCGGTGCCTACCTTTGAGGTTAACCTTGATGACATTGCTTTCGCCCACCAGGTAGCCGCAAGGAAGCAGCTCAGGCACTTGGGAGGAGTGGGCGCGGACCACATCGCCCATCCTGTAGCAGATGATGCTGTCCGAGCTCAGGCCTAGACTGGTCACAGGATCTACACGGAATACATATTCCTGCAAAAAAGGGTTTTTAAAAGGTTTGTGTTTGGAATTACAAATGCTCTTTTTACACTATTCTTACAGTATAGAGTCTCCGCGTGCAGTTGGATTGAATTTATTTCTTTTGGTCAAGTAACATACTTCACTTTATTATCAATTCTCCATTTTTTGCATATTTTGGTATGAGACCAAATTCAAGAAAAATCGTGACAAGGCAATCGTGATTCCTTCTAACTTTCATCCTAATTCAAGGCAGTATGCTGAACTGCGCAAAGTTACAAAAAGAAGCTTTTAGACGTGCTTCCAGTTTACCTTGAAGAGCCGTCTGATGACCCCGTCTAAGACATCCCACTTGGTTTTCCCGCTGACACCTATGGAGCCAATCAGATGCTCCTGGATTGGCGTTCCCTGTTGACAAATCATTCCAACTTTAAAATATCTGATAGATTTGTCAAAGTAGGAGATCATGAGAGGCATCATTGACCTTGGTGGTGCTGCGCCCGCTGCTGATGCTGACCACTATCTGCACGCTGCGACCTTCTTGGCGGAGGTTACCTTCGTAGCTGTCGTCGAGTAGAATATCTAAAAGCCGGACACGTTCATTCGACGTGCTTTTATTCACTCTTAAGCCATTGGAGTCTTTATTGTTCAATTTTTTTTTTGTGTTCTCACACCTCGAAACAAATGTCAAGCTGCCAAAGAGGATCACTGCCAAAGATGGACACTGACGCAAAACTGACCTGACATGATGGTGTCGGTGATGTTGAGGTTATTGAGGGACAGGCCCAGCGACTGGCGGGACGACGACGAAGACGTGCTGGAGGTCTCTGAGGGTGGCCGCGTGGTTTTGGGAGGCGCCGCCATCGGTGTGGTGCCGCCGCTGGACTTGAGACGGTCGTTCTCCGCTTTTAACGCCTCGATCTCGTTCTGCTCACCGGACACAGAGTTTTACTATTATTTCATGAATGCGCTTGTTGGCCGCCATTGAGAATAGAACGATTGTTGCCAATCCAAATGGATTGGACGTCTAGCGCTGTCAATGCGAGAGCATAAGTTACTCCGAGGAGTAAAGTTCACATAAACCACATCTGAAGAGATATTAAAGTCACATTGAAGTCCCACTACAATGATGCCAAAATTGCAGTGGCGCAACGCTGCAATAGATCAAATCGGATAAAAAAACATTTTAAGATGGGTTAACAGGCACTTCATGAGCCAAGAAAAGCCGCTACTTTGCCCAGCGAGCCTTATAAGGTTGTATCGGAATTATGGATCAAAGCTCTTTTTGATCAGCAAGGCTCCCTTTGTGGTGAAGGTTAAGACGGCGATAAGAAGCCTTACACAATCCAAGGTGGACGTCAAGTGGCGTTACGTGTACAGGGCTGACAACTACTCCGCAATTTGAGGAGTTTCTCCGGAAATGCAACTCAAACAGCGGGACTCCAGACAACCTTCCTAAACTCCGGAAATCCCCCCAAACTCACTTACATTTTTTTCAAGCAACCATTTCTGAAAAATTACCAATTTAAAAGCCTCAAAATTCACACCATTGCTACGCCTTCCGGCATCTTGATTCAACTGCACTGTAAACCGGAAGAATTCGGTAGCACGAGTGCATTGTGAATCATCTGAGTTACAAGTGGGATTGATTCATCTTGTGCGACTTCAGCGTGGCGATCGATTCAGAATCGATTGCATGGGTACCCAATATCTCTTTAACATTTTTTTTTTTTTTTTTTCATAAGGGAAGTTAGTATTATTAAGGCTGACTAAGCCACCAGTCTTTTTTTTAGAAACAAATTCTATCATTTCCGGGGTTGTTCTAAAGCAGTGGTTCTTAACCTGGGTTCGATCCAACTCTAGGGGTTTGGTGAGTCGGTCTCAGGGGTTCGGTGGAGCCTCTGCGGTCAAGACACATCTACTCATCATGTCTATGCACGATAACATGCCCCACTTGACCATCACTGGTTGCAGATGATCATGTGACATTGCTTGGCCAATCAGTGCTGCGAGGAATTTATATATCTTGAAATTTAAAAAATCACATTTTATTTTACACAAGCAAGGGGATCCGGCTTCGCCGGTCCCACCTGCTTGTTTAGAACCAAAAGACAATTGTTGCACTATTAAAAAAAAACTCTCTTTTGAAAAATGGGTGTTTAACAAATAAAAGATTGAGTTTACACTCTTAGAGAAGGTAAATAAATTCAATCACCCGTCAGCCGTTTCTGGCCACCATAAAAAGTTTCAACTCTCTTCGTTGCACGGTTTGGACAAATGTAGCGAGAGAAACATAACATACACGCGCACGCATGCACGCACGCACGCACGCACGCACGCACGCACACACGCACGCACACACACACACACAAATACTCACACTCACACACCCATAAATCACGCTTTATAAGGATTATAGACTAAAGTAGGGTTCGGTGAATGTGCATATGAAACTGGTGGGGTTCGGCAGCTCCGACAAGGTTAAGAACTACTGTTCTAAAGGAAGCCTGATCAGGTTAAGCACAAAATGGATGGTATTTTGGATGAAACTTCTAATAAGAAACCCAGAGACTCGCAGAAGTTTATTGGTTTGTATTCGACGAAATATCCCATTTTGAAGCCGTCTCCAAAAGGACCAACATTTGCACATTGCACAACATGCAAGTGCAACTTCAGCGTGACACATGTTGGAATCACTGACTATGAAACGCACGTAGAAGGACCCAAACACAAAGATAGACTTATTTTCATTATGCTGTACTTTTTCAATAGTTTGCAAAACCACAATATAACGTAAAAGCATAATAACAGTTTCATTTAAATTGTCATATGCTTATTTTTGTTACATTTTATATTGATTTTGCGTGAATCGCATTCACTCCGGAAATGGGACAAGGGTACTACTGAAATGGGGTCGACGGAGGTTGGCAGCTCTGCGTGTATGACATGGCCATCAAGTACCTGCTCGCAAAGTGCCTCACCTGCATGCGATTCATGGCTTCCCGGATCTGGTCCAGGTGGTGGGCAGAACTCAGCGCCTCCAATCGGATGTCGGTTAGCTTGAGCTCCTTCTCCCTCAGCTCGTTTTTGAGCTGCAAGATGATTTCGGCCTCAGCCTCGGTGCACTCGCACAGCCTAGGGTGTCATTTTTGGAGGGGTTACAACAGATACAACACCCGTACAGAACAGAGATGGAAAAGAACTGAGGGGTGTGGAGTCAGTGGAAAAGCTTGCTCAAGATTGATCAGCGCCATGCATACTAAAGAGCGGATTAGCGCAAGTCAAGTAGTCCGAAATCATCAAAAAGCTGCCCAAATTACTCACCTGGCGTTATATTATTATCATATATAATAGTATAATAGTAAAAGAGTAGTAGTAATCTAAAACTAAGGAGTAATAAAAATCATTTTCGATGAATCAAACTTGGTGGGAGCTTCAAATAAGTTCAATGATATTAATTTGAGAATTCTAAGGACTCCAAATGTGCCCAAAAGTCAGTACAGGTCAGAGTGTCAGTAACAGTCAATTCACTCAGTATGTTGCGTGCATGATTTTTTTTAAATTGGATGGCTGGTACGAAAAATGTCCTGTACTTGCGATAAACGGTTAACAACATATTTGATATTTCTTTGAAGGTGAACAGCAACACTGATCTGGTTTTGTTGTCTATGCTCTCAAACACACTTCATGATCATCCAATAAAAGCAAATTAGCTGTACTGGCATGCTTAAATCCATCACACACGCACGCGCCATTACCGATACCGGTGTTTGTAGACCACGTGACCATTTAGCTTTTTCTTTGACGTCCAAATGGAGGAGGACAGACTATCACACGGGCACTTGCTACACAAGGCAGGAAGGGTGTAATAATGTGAAAGAAAAGAGAAGTCATGATGGAAGACAAATAAAAGAAGAGTGAGCATTTAAAGAAGAATAACTGAAAGTAAAAAAAACTGAAGTCAGCGACAGCCGTTGAGTTCTGTAAATTATAGCAGTGCAGTAATCCCTCGATTATCGCAAAGTAGACCAAACATGGCCGCGACAAACGAAAAACTACGAAGTTATTTAAAAAAAACTTTTTTTTTTTTACTTCAGTGCTGAGTCCTAGTAGCAAGTGGAGGACAGGGGAGTGGCTTCCGCTTGCGAGTTTCAGCGTGGATTTTCACATTTTTATGAACTTACAAAATAAAATGTAAAAAAAAATTCCCCCCAGAAAAAAATCTGCGATGTAGTGAAGCCGCGATATTCGAGGGATTACTGTATACATATCTAAGAATATCTCCTAGAACAGGGGTCCCCAACTTTTGGTCCCCGGACCGGTACTGGTCCACAAGACTCTTGGTGTCGGTCCGCCAGAGAAATAAATATTAACGCTAATCTCACTCACACGAGGCACCATCGATAGCGTGCTGCACTTCATGTTTGCCAAATCAGAGTCTCCAAACCAATTACACCGTAAATATAACCCATTAAGTTTGGGGGTAACCTGCCCAATATCTGTCAGCATTGCTACACCTACACACAAAATCTCATTTTCTAAGCCACTTTATCCTCATTAGGGTCGCGGGGTTGCTGGAGCCTATCCCAGATAACTCCGGGCCAGAGGTGGGGGACACCCTGAATCGGTGGCCATCCAATCGCAGAGCACGAGGAAACCAACAACCATTGATGGTCACAGCCATACCTAGGGGCAATTTAGAGTGTCCAATCAGCGTACCATGCATGTTTTTGGAATGTGGGAGGAAACCAGAGGACCCGGAGAAAACCCACGCAGGCCCGGGGAAAACATGCACACTCCACACAGATGGACATGACCTGGATTGGAACCCAGGACCCCAGACCTGTAAGGCCGACACGCTAACCACTCGCTCCACCGGGCCGCCCCTTGTGTGCTCTTCATATGACAAATAAGGCTGGCCACTGTAGGTATGCCGAGTTTCCGGATTTTGTCATGTTGCTGCTCCACGTCCACCTGACTCAGGTGGTCCTATTCCAGGTGAGAGTTTCCGCAACTTTTAGCACAGAAATCTATTCAATCTGTATGTCAGTCGGGGCGTTAAATTAATACGTTTTATTTCTGAGTTTGGAGACGCTGGAAAAGTGGCTCATTACACGCTTTCGACAAAACTTGCACAGCCATTTGAAGCTTCCCCTCTAATCGAAATGAGAAAAGTTGCGATAATAAAAACAAATAAATGCAATTGTGCTTAGGGCTTGTTTCTTTTGCCGTTGTGTTGGGTTCCCCGCCACTGTCGTTAGCAGTTGTCCGAAAATAGAAAGAGCCGTCCGCAGTGAGAAAGATGTTGAGGACCACTGTTCCAGAGGAAGATGGCATGCTTTACCGACTCACTCTGTGGCGGAAGGTGACGAACGTAAAGTAGCGACGCTGCTCTGCCGGTTGTCATGCTGCAGCTTCGGCGATGATGGCAGCCAGTCGCTGGTCTCCTCCATCTCGTCGTGGGCCGACTGCGACTTGGTTTTCTTCTTGCTGAACGCGTGCTTGAAGGAGCTGCGAAGCTGCGTGACAGCGGAAAACAGGAGCGAGGGGTTAGTATGTTGGATTCGGCGGAGAGAAATTTGAGGTTAGCTCAGGAAGGCACGCCGTGCTGTTTTTCCAAGCTGGTGGAGGGAAAAGAAAGGTAAATATCAAAGCTGTAAGTAGAGAATGAAATGGGGGTGAGAGAGGTGAGCTTCCTTTCTTTCGAAATATGAACAGGCAATGATGGGAAGGCTGTATCCATGCTGATGTTTCCAGAAAAGATAGACACAAGCTAGCACTGGAGGGCAAAAAGAAGGAACTGAAGAATAGATTTAATACAGTGGTTCTTAACCTTGTTGGAGTTACTGAACCCATATTTCATATGCGCATTCACCGAACCCTACTTTAGTCTATAATCCTTATAAAGCGTGATTTATGAGTGTGTGTAGGTTAAAATTCTCTCGCTATCTTTGTCCAAACCGTGCAACGTAGAGAGTTGATTTTTTTATGGTGGCCAGAATCAATCAAATCAAATCAAAAGCCTTTATTGTCATTATACTACAGATGCGTATAACGAAATTGGTGGTGCTACTTCACAAAGTGCGTGTTTTCCAGTTAAAAAAAACGGCTCTCCGATCCTAATAGAAGAGTGATTGAATTTCTTCACCTTCTCTAAGTGTATAAACTCAATCTTTTATTTGTTAAACAACCATGTTTCAAAAGAGAATTTTTTTAATAGCGCAACAATTGTCTTTTGGTTCTAAACAAGCAGGTGGGACCGGCAAAGCATGTAATTAATACATGTGTTATTGAAAAACCAAAAGGTGTTCCTTAAACAGAACATAAATACCTATCTTTTCTGTAAATCTGGTGCCAATATATCAAGTTGCTTGGGAGCTATTGAAGATATTAGGTGCCAATAACAGTATTAAATTAATAATTGGAATGTGTTATTAAGAAAACAAAATGTGTTCTTTAAACAGAAGGTAATTAGCTATCTTTTCTGTAAATTTGGTGTCAATAAATCAAATGGCTTGGGAGCAATTGAAGATATTAGGATCTAATTACAATAATAAATTAATAAGTGGAATGTGTTATTGAAAAACTAAAAGGTGTTTGATAAACAGAAGGTAATTACCTATCTTTTCTGTAAATTTGGTGGCAATATACATCAAATTGCTTGGGAGCTATTGAAGATATTAGATGCTTACAACAGTAATAAATTAATAATTGATAAATGAAGTGTTATTGAAAAACCAAAATGTGTTCCTTAAACATAGAATGACCTATCTTTTTGTATCAATCTGTCAAATGGCTTAGGAGCTATTGAACAAACTAACAATAATAAATTAATCTATAATCCTTGTAAAACGTGATATATGGGTGTGTTAGTGTGTGTGTATTTTAAGATTCTTTCGCTACGTTTGTCCAAACCATGCAACGTAGAGAGTACAATTTTTTTATGGTGGCCAGAAACGGCTGTCAGATCCTAATAGACTGAATAGTAATGAGACCTACTAGATTGAATTTCTTCACCTTCTCCAAGTGTGTAAATACAATCTTTTATTTGTTAAACAACCATTCAAAAGAGATTTTTTTAAATAGCGCAAAAATTGTCTTCGCCGGGCCCCCCTGCTTGTGTAAAATAAAATATGATCTTTTTTCAAATTCAAGATATATAAATTCCTTGCAGCACTGATTGGCCAAGCAATGTCACGTGATCATCTGGAGCCAGTGATGGTCAAGCGGGGCTTGTTATCGTGTATAGACATGATGAGTCGATGTATCTTGACCTTCGCGCCAGAGGCTACACCAAACCCCTGAGACCGGCCTTACCGAACTCCTAGGGTTCGATCGAACCCAGGTTAAGAACCACTGATTTAATGGTTGGGCTGGGGGTGGAGTGTCACTGCACGCTTTCAAAGATAAAACTAACCTGAGCCGGGATGGAATCAGCCACCTGAAGACCCAGAACACACCCAGTGTTACTCACACACAAACAGACACAGGGGCAGGTGACATCTACTACATTTTTGCCAAGGCACATATACAGGAAAAATGAAATATGACATATTCCAAAACTATCCATTCCGTTCCAAGCCGTGTCCAAATTTTAATAGTAACCCTATTTGCCTGTCTTGGGTCAGAAGTAAACCCATTTTCTCATTCCGTTTTGCAGCTTCCAAAGTGCACCGCAGCAGTATTTGTTCAAATGAATCATTCATTGCGGCTTTAATTAGGTACTAATATGCATTTTGTACTAATGAGCCCAATTTAACAACTGCGTAGGACGGAAAGTGTCACACTGGCTGAGAAAAAAGAAGTCACCAAGGACTGGATGGATTTAGAGAAGACCCACATTGGAGTCATGCTTTAAAAAGAATAAGTATGGGGACCTTTAGGCTTTCCTTCGGGTGTGAGGGCATAATTAAAAGCACTTTGACAGTTGGTGAAGTGTTTGGATTTCTCAACAAGACCAAGAGTCAACAAGCACTTATCAAGACTCATGGGGTGCTTTTGAATGTTTGCAGCCTGATGGTCATGTTAAGACGAATAATATTGTGAGGTAATTGACCTGGAGTTGATGATGACATAGTAACCTAGCAACCCGAATCCTGAGAGTGTGGAGTTGGTATGTGCAGCCGGTCCACCCACCCAGTTCTTTTTCTTTTTCTTGTTCTTGTCCTCGGTGTTGTTGCCCATGCTGCCCATGCTGGAGTGACTAGCCGCGCTGTTGATGCTCGACATGCTTTCTGATGAGTGTTGCCGTCTGATACGCAAGTCTGGTTAACAAACAAACAAACAAATAAATGGTTATATTGTCTGTGACGGTATTTGGATTGATCACGATTACCCTTATGGAAGTGATCCGGTCCGTTGAGCGCCACCTGTATGGCCGTCTGCGCGTCGGTGTTTTGTGTCTTCAGTGACTCGATGGTCTCCCTCAACTCCACCAGCTCAGTTTCCTATGAGAAAGTGCCATGAGCAGTCTGTGCAGATTTTGCTCTCCTGTTAAAAGTAACACCCGCCCACCTTCTGTTCAGCTGTCATGGTGAGGCTCTGAAGGCGACACGTCATGGTGCTCAAGCTCTTCTCAAAAGCAGCCACCAGGTGAGACTGCAAATGCAAAAATTCCATTGAAAAACGCACAAAGTGCGTTGACGATTGCAACACCTGTAGTTTTTCCCTTAATATCTTCTAACACCCAACAAAGTTGCATAGTTAGACAGCTAAGGTGTCAGAGCGGACCCAAGATCAGAGAAGGGCCGACTTCACAAAGCAACAGGGTGACGACTCCTCGAAAGTTTGGCGCCATCTGCTCTCTTTGACATGTTTGCGCTTCCGTTGTTTTTTTTGGGGGGGGGTCCAAGACAACTTTTCCCCATTTCCTGCTCAATTTTACCACTCCTTCTGATTGAAGTGAGCAAAGACCCAATTAATGGAAGTTTCTCGAAGATTATTTTGAGATGAGATAGCGACAACGGCGACTTGTCAAAACTGCTGTGCCTGCACTCAACATCAAGCCGTGACAGGAAGCAGCTTGTGGCAAATCATAAATAATCCCGTGTTTGCCCAGAGTGACTGAGAGGAATACTGATTTTTGGTATTTCCATCGAAGGTCTCTCAATAAAGCCTCATTGTCTTTTTATGATAAAAAGCCAAAAATGCAAGCCCCCAACCCCCATCCATCACTCGACACCCCCAACCCGAATGGAGGCGTCGGTAGGCAAATCATCCATCTTGATTCTGGAACCTGTCCCCAGGTACGCTTTCGGTTGAAATTGATAAAAGGCCAGAGCAGCCGTGTACGAGGTGAAGTTATCAGTGTTAGTTCTCCCAGGACAGCATCGCGAGAGGCGTGGAGGGAAATATCAGGGGGCATCTATCAGACAGAGGTGCACAATTCAAGATGCCTACAGTAGAAATAGGTTACAACAATGCAGCAAGAAAGAAGAAAAAAACAGTTAAACGTTAAAGACTCATAAGGGGGAAAAGAAAAACGAGAACACTGTATTTTGGCATAGAAAACGAATCACTCCCTAACTTGAGTTCATTTGGATTTCTTGTTTTCCTTTGTATGTTTGCATTGAACTTTTGACTTTTTAACAACAACTCGATAATGGCTGGACTCAGTTTGTGCATTTGTGTGTAAAAAAAGCAAGAAATAAAAAAAGACAACTGATTAGCTGCAATTGATGGAGATAGACATCCAATCCATTTTTGACTGGGAGTTAGATGGTCACTCTCTGAGCCTCCCATTTGAAATGCTTTGGATTTCTACCACTATCAATTATCTTGTCCAAAAAACCCCACATTCAGATTACTTGCTTGATAAAGTTGTCGATATTGATCGATATTGCCCATCTCTCCAAATACAAATGCCACAACAGGTTCCGTAGTCTTGTTTTCCTTTACTCTCATCTTCGGCTCCCTGATTCGCTCCACTTGCTGGACTTTTACGGGGACTTGTTGCCTTAAACAAATCCTCTCTGTACACTTTGGAAAACAAGTCCTCTCCAAACACAAAAAAGCATATAAGACACTGAACGCAAACAAGTGAAAAGGTTGGTGTGGAATTTTCGCGGGTGTCTTAAGAAGTTATATTGCAGGGCAGAGCTTTTAGGAGTGATCATGCAAACCCCTATGATGAGAGAGGGGTAAACAAACTCACATTGGCAGCCAGTTGGGACGTCAGGGTCGCCACCTTTTCTTGAGAGGCGTCCAGCTCCCGACGCAGTTTCCTGATTTGCTGGTTCGGCAACAAAGAGAATTATTCAGAGTGGAAAGTTAAAAAATACTGCACTGCCCATTTTAATGACTTGAATGTAAAACCCATCATACATGCTGAGTCTGTGTGGGAAACAAAATACATAAAGTGTGGGGGGATTACCGTGGAATTTTGGACTGTTTGGCCCTTGATTGAAAAAGAGAAAAGTCATAATTAACACTATGTAGCATGCCTCCATCACAGAGGATGAGGCTGTAAACAGGTTATTAAAGGTCATTCTGCCGGTGGTCATGGTTAGGTGTTAGAAAGAAAAAATCGTGCTTAGAAATCGTTTGAATAATGGGTCAAATAGCATTGGCAAATTGCTAAATTATTGAAACTCAAATAGGAATTCACATTAACTGTTTTATAGGACATTCAATTGATCTTGCACAATTTACTGAGCGTTTGTCCCTGGGAAAGTGAATTTATAGAAAAACCTGAGCTGTATTTGCCATTATTGTTTGATCCAATATTAATTAAAGGGAAAATAACAGGAATAGAACATGGGAAATGGGAAAATAACAACGATATAAAGGAAACATCAAATGAATGAATTGGTGAATGGAGTGCATTCTTGCTCGGGGATTAGAATTATTAACTGTTTGTATTGGAGAGAGTGGGATAAGAATGAGTGGGATTTATGTGCAAGAGGGTCTCATCTCATTTTCTTCCGCTTTATCCAAAGTCGGTTCACGGGGCAGCAGCTTCAGCAGGGAAGTCCAGACTTCCCTCTCCCCAGCCACTTCATCCAGCTCTTCTGGGAGCATCCCAAGGCGTTCCCGGGCCAGCCGGGAGACATAGTCTCCCCAGCGTGTCCGAGGTCGGCCCCGTGGCCTCCTCCCGGTGGGACGTGCCCGGAACCAAGAAGGCGGCGCGCACGGGTGCAAGCGGCTCTTTGCTCTCCAGTTTGTTGTTTTGTTTTCTCAGTCTTATCGTAGGCAAACGTTTTCTACAGTCGCCAGGATTTAATTACTCTCGGTAGAAGATGCGATATATCCATCACAACAGATTTGTTGCACCTTTGCGTGTACATACACAACGACTGGTGCTGCAACAGTAGGATCATTAACACTCACTGTTCCCCTGATTTAGAGGTCTTGGCAGTTCTGTGCAGGCCCTTCTGTCTACCAAGGGAGGGAACGGTCATTGTAATGGCTGTTTACATCCCACAGGATGCTAACGTTAGCACGGCACTAAGCCTCCTGCTAGCGACTGAAAACAAACAGCAGTTTGACCACCCCGAAGGAGTCCTTATAGTCGCCAGTGACTTCAACAAAGCATGTTTAAAGACTGTTCTGCCTAAGTTTATCCAGTACGTGAAGTCTCACACCAGAGGAGATAAAACTCTAGACCATGTTTATTCTAACATCAGACATGCTTATAGAGCCACACCCCTCCCTCACCTTGCTGGATCCGACCATCTCTGCCTGTCCCCCACCCCCTCATACACCCCACTCCAGAGGCTAACAAGGCCACAAATAAAAATAATAAAAACATGGCCTGAGGACGCCCTTTCTCAGCTGCAGGACTGTTTTTCCCGTACCATTTGGGAACTTTTTGAACACCACAACCTCCAGGACTACACAGACACTGGTCTTTCCTATATCAAAAACTGTATGGACACTGTCAGTGTTAATAAACGTATCCGGGTTTTTCCTAACCCAAAACCCTGGATGACCAGTGAGACACAGGCACTCTTTAAATGCCGTAACACCACCTTCAGGTCAGGGGACAAGTTACAATACAGCGTTGCCAGAGCAGGCCTGAAGAGAGTCATTAAAAAGGCCAAGGAAGGATATACAAGGAAAATTGAGGAGCGCTTCACAGAAAATAACCCAAAGAAGATGTAATGTAACAGGGAATACGACATATTACCAATTACAATGACAATAATAAGATGTCTGTTAACACAGATGCCTCACTAGCAGAGGAACTGAATCGTTTCTTTGCCCACTTTGAGACTGACAAATCGGATTCAGTCTCAACACATCCACCACCTTCCAGCAGTACACTGAAGCTTCAGGAACATGAAGTGAGACAGGTACTGCGGATTGTGAACACCAGGAAGGCTGCTGGCCCTGACGCAGTACCTGGGAAGGTGCTCAAAGCCTGTGCTGACCAGCTGACTGGGGTTTTCACAAAGATTTTCAATTGTTCCCTGCAACAATCCATCATCCCCTCCTGCCTGAAATCTGCCATCATTATCCCTGTCCCTAAAAAGCCAACCGTTGACAGCCTGAATGATTACAGGCCTGTTGCACTTACGCCTGTGATCATGAAGTGCTTTGAAAAGTTGGTCGCCCGCCACATCAGGGATACAATCCCTCCCTCAGTTGACCCTCACCAGTTTGCTTATAGAGGAAACAGGTCCACTGAGGACGCCATTGCCGTAGCTCTACACAAAGCACTGAGCCACCTGGAGCACCAGGGGAACTATGTGAGGATGCTTTTGATTGACTATAGCTCTGCCTTCAATAATTAGACATAGGCTTTGTCATCATCATTGACTCGACAAAAGCCTAATTGTCATCATACCCCGAAACTGCGTATTACGAAATTGGTAGTGCTTCTCCATAAGGTGCGTTTTTCTGGCAAAAGACCCAAATAAGTGATAATTTAACACTATAATACACTACAACACTATAATACCAGACATTCTGGCTGATAAACTCTCCCACCTTGGACTATCCTCTTCCATCTGCTGCTGGATTAATAACTTCTTAACAAACCGGAGTCCCCAGGGCCAAAAAGGCCCGGTCGGACTCCTTTTCAGCCTGACGGCATCCCTTACCGCCGGTGTCCACCAGCGGGTTCTGAGGTTGCCAACCACGACAGGCATCGACCACCTTGCGGCCGCAGCTCCGGTCTGTCGCCTCAGCAATAGAAGTGTGGAACATGGTCCACTCAGACTCAATGTCCCCCGCCTCGTCCCGGAAATGAGAGAAGGTGGGAATTGAAACTCCTTCTGGCAGGGGATTCCGCCAGGCGTTCCCAGCAGACCCTCACGAAACGTTTGGGTCTCCTGGGCCGGACTGGCATCTGCCCCCACCATCGGAGCCAACTTACCACCAGGTGGTGATCGGTTGACAGCTTCGCCCCTCTCTTCACCCGAGTGTCCAAGACATGTGGCCGCAGGTCCGATGACACGACCACAAACCCGATCATCGAACTGCGGCATAGGGTGTCCTGGTGCCAACTGCACATATGGACACCCTTGTGGTTGAACATGGTGTTCATTATTGTCAATCCATGACGATCGCAAAAATCCAACAATAGAACACCACTCGGGTTCCGATCGGGGGGGGGGGCGTTCTTCACAATCACTCCCCTCCAGGTCTCACTGTCACCCCCCACATGAGCATTGAAGTCCCCCAGCAGAACAAGGGAGTCCCCCAAGGGGCCACTTTCCAGCACTCCCTCCAAGGACTCCAAAAAGGGTGGGTACTCTGAACTGCTGTTTGGTGCATTCGCACAAACACCAGTCAGGTCCCGTCCTCGCACTCGAAAACGGAGGGATGCTACAATCTCATCCACCGGGGTAAACTCTAACATACCGGCACTGAGCCGGGGGGCAACAAGTATGCCCACAACCGCTCGGCGCCTCTCACCGCGGGCAACTCCAGAGTGGAAGTGTCTAACCCCCCTCGAGAGGAGTGGTACCGGAACCCAAGCTGTGCGTAGAGGTGAGCCTGACTATGTTGAGCCGGAAGTTTTCAACTTCACGCACTATCTCAGGCTCTTTCCCAATCAGAGAGGTGACATTCCACATCCCAAGAGCTATTTTCTGCAGCCAGGGATCTCTTCTTCTTTGGCTGCCACCCAACTGTCTGCGCACCTGACCTATTTAGCCCCTCTCACAGGTGGTGAGCCCATGTGAGGGGGGACCCACTTTGCCTCTTCAGGCTGTGCCCGGCCGGGCCCCATGGTGCTCGCCATCGCGCCCCCCCGGGCCTGGCTCCAGAGTGGGGCCCGGTGACCCGCGTCCGGGCGAGGGAAGACGTTTTCCAATTTAGTTTTTCATCATAGGAGGTCTTCTGAGTCATGCTTTGTCTGGTCCCTCACCTCAGACCAGTTTGCCATGGGTGACCCTACCAGGGGCACAAGGCTCCAGAAAACATATCTCCAAGGATCATTGGGACACACAAACCCCACCACCACGTTAAGGTAATGACTCGTCGATGTTCAAGAGGCAAGAAGTGCAAATTATTGATGATAATGAAACTGAAGAGAGAGCAATGCAACATAGAGTTAAATCATCATCGTGATTGCACATTGCATTGTTTTGTTACATGGGCTCAGTCCAACTACTTCAAATTCAAGATATGGCAACATATATTGATTTTGTTTTGTTTTGTGATTTTGTCTTATTCAATCAAAAGACATGAGGGGAGCCATATGTGTGATTTGATGGTAAACTAGCTATCAGACTTTCACCTGACTTACAAATACGCACAAAAAAGGTACAAATAGACCACAGAACTCACACACAAATCGAGCAGCCATTAATGTTGGCCATCCATTGCAGCCAATTAGTTAACGGGGGTCTACTAGACATGCACATAAGAAATAACGCATGGCATCTAAACACACAAACGCTAACTCTCTTACCTCCGAGTGTGCCTTCTCCTCTGTCTGTTAGAAAATAAACCCATTTTGATTATAGTGACATTCAAATGCCAGCAAATCCCTCCCGTGGCTCAAATTCGGCCTGTGAACAAAATTGACTAGAACAAAAAAAATAATTATATTAAAATGACTTACTGCAGAGTAAAGTGAGGATGTGCTGGACACCAAAGATAATGAAGATCCGTGGACTGTGAGAACAGAAAGTTGACATTGAATTTGACAGGACTTTGAAATGCATTTGGACTTTTCTTGTCTGTATTTAATACAGATGTACTAACAGAGTCCAATTTAAGAGAGCATAGTGACCAATGAGCTCACTGGTCATAAAAAGCGCTGTTAAAACATTTGATGCCAGATGCGGCTTTGCTGAACCTTTGCCTTAATTAAAAAGGGCGAGGTCGACAGAGCGCCAACCTTCATCAGTGCTGTCCCTGAAGGAGCCCGAGTGGCTGATGGCATGCGGCCGATCCTCAAGGGAGGTGGCACTGCCGCCCAGTGAATGACCCTCGCCATACAGCTCGAAGGAATCCTGGGTGGGGATGCTGTTGGAACGGCTCATGCTGCTGGTCCCTCCCGGCGGGTTGTAATGCCCGATGTGAGTCGGGCTCACTGGGAAGAAAGAACATTTTTATACAGTGGTACCTCGTCATACGACCGCTCGTCATACAAAATGCTCGTCTTACGGGGGAAATTTCGATCGAATAATTCGCCCGTTATGCGGTCAAAATTTCGTGATAATAATAATAATAATAATAATAATCGGACATAGGCCCTGTCGTCATTATCAACAACACAAAAAAGCCAGGTCTTTTTTGCATATCTTTCGTGTATAACAATATTTACGAGCACGGAACGAATAATTCAGACGAGTTTCTCATACGACCAGGAAACGCACAACGCGCGGGCAAAAAGAGGGCTTTCTGGGTAATGAAGTATACTCCTGCACACAACACCCATAGGCAATGGCAACCTTTCTCAGAATAAAACTTCATTACCCACAATCACTACGTGGGAAGCTCAGCTATGTCATTTCCTGTTATTCTTTCTTAGGAAAGGTCCCGCGATCGTTCCTTAAAGACTATTTGTCGTTGGCAAGTGGTCGTGCGTTATCCTATTGTGAGGACATTTGTGTGCATCATTTTGGGAATATTTTGAAGGCAATACAACAGCAAACAGTCCATCGATAGCGAATGTGAGGGCAGAGGCGTGGCAAACCGCCAACCCGAAAAACGAAGGTAACAAAAGATTACAACAAAATTAGAATTCAATTTTGTTTAAAGTTACATTAAACGTATGTTTGAGTGTCTGTAAATATTAATCCAAGTTAATTTAAATTTGTTTGTTCCGTTTACGAGTGCGTTGTCGTGGAAAAAAAACGACCCCCCCCCACACCCCGAAACGTCTCTGTCTCCCGTCGGCGAAATCTGCCCAATTTTAGTTAGATTAAACACATTTTATTACTATTAAACCACTAGTTATGTGTTACTTTGTTAATAAATGGCGAATTAGAAGAAATAAAACATTTTTTCCAATCCAATATCCTGTTTTTGGTGTTTTTTCAGAGGGCTGGAACGAATTAATTTGTTTTCCATTCATTTCAATGGAAAACGTCCGCTCGAGTTACGAGAATCTCGTCATACGAGCTCAGTTCCGGAACGGATTAAGCTCGTATCTCGAGGTACCACTGTACATCATTGAAGCCTAACGTTAATGAATACTTGGAAAAAAATGCAAAAAAGGTAGACAGAAGTGTGTGCTTTATATGGAGCCAAAATTTACTAATGATAAGTTGCACTTTTTTTCATAGTTTGGCTGAGCCTGCAACTTCTACTTAAGCGCGTGACTTATACTATATACATACTAAATATCAGTGGCGGGCGGTGCACTTTCTGGTAGCGCCTTCAACGTATCAATACAACCCTCAAAAACTTTTATGGCTATAAAACCTCTACTGCAGCTACAGCTGCAACACATAAAAATAATCAATAAATTAATGCACAAAAATGGGGTAAAATCCACTTCCTAGCAGCATTTCATGATTAAATACAAATACTGGAGCTTTTCAGACATTAAAACCAGGCCAGGGGGTGAGTTTCCCGGGAAAAGACAGCGATGAACGGCAATGGCGTACGGGCAAACATTGCCCGAAAATGGGATAAAATCCAGCCGAAAACAGCATTTATTGATTAAATACAAATACTTGAGCTTTTTAGACATCAGAACCGGGCCCGGAGTATCATTTCCCCGGTAAAAAGACAGCGATGAATGTCGATACGTCCATACGTGAAATGACAAAAAATGCACTAAAATACTAAAATTAGGTAAAATCCACTTCCTAGAATCATTTATTGATTAAATACAAATACTGGAGCTTTTGAGACATTACAACCAGGCCAGGGGGGTGATTTTTTCCCGGGAAAAGACAGAGATGGACGTCAATGGTGAAACGCCAAAAATTAAACTGGGGTAAAATCCACTTCCTAGCAGCATTTTGTGATTAAACACAAACACTGGAGCTTAAATACAAACACTGGAGCTTTTCAGATATCAGAACTTGGCCCACAATTGAAATATTATTTAGGAATATGGCCATATTTTACTCACCAAAAATCCTTTTTACACAATATCCATCCTCCTTTCTTTCTTCCTTCTTTCCTATCGCCATCGAAGCTAATGATGAAAGTCGAGCCTGTCCTGTCATATTTCTGGCATAGTCCATTTTGAAAATTGCTTTAAATCAAAACAACAATATACTATTTGCTTGTGGAGCTAAGTTAGCACACTGAAAGTGCCGCACACACCATTTTCCCGGCTGTAACAGGCTTGCTAGCTTCGGAGTTGACCGCCCTTTCTTAATGATGTCCATTTTTTTCTGTAAAAGTCCGTCTGGAAAATAGCTTTGTGAGAGAAATCTGCAACAGAAGCCATTTGTTTTTGCCACTGTCGGCCATGTGGGTGGAGTTTGCGATCTCTGGCTGCTTTGGCCCGCCTACTAGCAAATCATAGTTTGTGAAAGCAATGACATGTCCCAGCCAGCAAAATGCTAACGCCTATGAAAAATCATTGTGGGGTTGCCAACTCGAAATCTGATTGGTTAAAAGCAACAGTCTAGTTTAATGCAGCAGAGCCCGCAAGAACTGATTGTGAAGGCTTTGAGGCAGATCTGATCTGGCAACAAATAATGGCTGAAATGTGATTGGTTAAATGCTTCAATATGAAAACACACATCTGGAAGCAGTGCAACCAGGGGGAAAAGCAATGAAAGGAAGCTAACAGACCATTTGGAATAATAAGTATTGATGGACAAAATATAATATGATTCAGATATTTCTTAGGCCAGCAGAGAAGGCCTTGAAGGCCCTGACGGCCCGCCACTGCTAAATATACATTAGAGGTAAAATCGGGCCGAAAAAATCCGTTCTGACCCGAACCGGCAGCGGGTATTAGGGCCCGGCCCGAGCCAGAGCCCAGCGAATTAACTTGATTTGCAGGACCGAGCCCGAAACAAACCCGAAATTTCATATTTTATTTGTTAGGACTCGAGACTCCCAAGTCGGGTGGAGGAGATGTGATTTATGATAACAAATTAAAGCCTGTCTTTTGTAACGGAATCTAAGTTAAGCAAGACTGTATAAACATCTACATCTTTTATACGATAATATAGATGTTTGATGATTTCAACAGTTTAAATGCCTGCTCAGCGTCGAGGTGCCAGTCTTTTTGCTCTCATTTGAGAGCAAAGCGCCACATTGACTACATTCAGCGAAGCCAACGCAAGTTTTCCTAGCATATTTAATAATCAATTTGAATTCACTCTTACCGGGGCGTGTTTCTGTCTTTAGTTTATCCTTAACTTCTTGCGGGGTTCACGTGAATGCGCAGAGCATGCTCTGGCTCTGCAGCTCTGCCTCCAATTGCAATTACATTACAGCGCCTTCTGTTTTATCCAAATTTTCGAAATATATATTTCATAAGTATTCCTTAGTTTAGTATCCAAACATCGCTTTAGTATACATTTTTATAAACATGTATTTATAAAAAAAAAAACAAGTCAGCAAGAGAGACCACACATGGTTTTAGAATTTAAAAAAAATCAGTGAGAGAGAAGCCCAGCCCGACCCGACAACGAACCCGAAGTAATGATTGACATTTTAGGTCCAACCCAACCTGAAATTCGGGTCAGGTCGGGTCGAGTTTGAGTTAAAGATCTCGCCTCTAATACACATATATTTGTTATGTTGTGTTTTTAGGCTATATAAACTTATTTAACAGTTGCCTATTTTCTCTTTTGTTCCCTATTATTTACTATTACTGCAACATATAATGCTTGTTTTCGGTTTCTGATCAATTTAAAAAACTGCCCCACAAAAATGCATCTTATACTCCAGTAGGACTTTTGTACATTTTTTCCCCATTTCATTGTCTTTTTTTGGGCTAGTGCGACTTATAGTCTGAAAAATACAGTACATTTTCCTGTTGCCAACACACATTCCACATCGGATAAAGCCTACAATCAGCACTGACTTACACAAATTGGAATAGTGGTATTTTCCAGTGGTAGTACATGAAGCCCCCGGGGAAGACATGGGGGACTGACTGCCCGAGTCTTGAAGTCCCCCCGTCGAGTGGGACCTGAGCCACTCCATCCCCTCTTCGTGGGACGTCTGCGTGGACGACGGTGGGTACCTGAAACCCACATACCGGACACGTATAGTTTAGCTGGCTCCCGTTTTTAAAACGGATTCCAGGATGTGATCGATAGGGATAAGTGCAAAGGCATTCACAGGTATAAACACGCATGCATCAGCATACACTTCCAGAAACACTGTTGTTCCTCCAGGACAGCAAAGGGCTACGTTATCACACATCAACCTCATTTAATCCCTGTGGGACAATAATTGAGTTTGCACTGGTCCAGTTTTCTCCTTGTAAAGTACTCATTACTATGTTTGCCACATGTGAGCTTGCTCCACTATTGCTACCCAAGGGTCACTCAAACTATAGTGCAATTTCTTTACATTCCACGCTCACAACCGCAGCATCATCGAGTATGCTAAATAACATGTCAAACATGCATAACGGTACACACAAAATGAGTTAAAGCTCTGTGTCTAGTGTGCCTCTCACATAAAAGTCTCATGCATTAGCAAAGCGTATAAGTGCGTCCGTGCAGCTGCGTGCAGTCGTTTTCAATTCAGATTTGGCTGTCAGATTCCTATACCTCAGCCTCTTTTTGGGAAGCGTGTTTCTGTCAAGAGGCATGCTGTTAAAGACATAGAGGATGAGGGTGTTAGATGGAGGGACCCTCCCCCCCCCCACAAAATACTCACAAAAATAGTAAATGAGAAAAGCGTTAAAATGATTTAAAGGGCACTATGGATGAAAATGGATAACAACTGTCCGCCTGTTTTAAAAGACCCCCAGTTAAAAATATCCAAAGAGTGGAAGGGCAGATAAACGTCATCATTGTCAGGCAGAATCCTTCAAAACAAATGAAAACAAACAGCACACTGCTGGACCTAGTTATTGGTGATCTAACTCACAAAAACAACGGCAAATTTTTCACACTGTTGTTTTTCTAAACGTTAGACTTGCCAAGAAAACCTCTTTTCACTCGGTTTGATTAAAAAAAAACCCAGAGACGTTTAATCTTGAGGTGATGTAACACAGCAAGGCTTCCCTAGGGTCGAATGTAGTGAATGGGTTTTCGGGATTTCCACCTGACAACGATGTAACGTAACTTCCGGGGTTCGATCATTTAAAGCGGGAAAACCATGTGTAGGGATTTTGTTTTTCTCTGCGCAGCTTTTTATCTGGTATCTTACCCTTCGGACAGGGTTGACTTGATACTGCTGGTTCTCGTAACCTTGGGCCCATGGTGGCCCAGAGGAAGATCAATGGACTCAGAACTGGTGTGCAGACTGCTCATGCTTTGGCAGCTCAGCTTGTCCTTGCTGCCGGCGGACGAGCTGCAGGCAGGCCATGGCCGAGCGTTGGACGGCAAAGACGGCCCTGACGCCGGGCTGGACGTCGGGGAGTCGGCACGAAGGAGATCTGGCCCTTTGGCGTATAGCGGGCTGCTGCCGCCGGTCAAACCGCTGGCGCTAACAAGACTCCCTGTGCCAGAGGAGGGCGAGTTCAGGCTGGCCTGTCTCGCCAGAGTACCGTGCGGGCTGCCCAGGATTGAGGGGCACTTGCCAGAATCAGGCGTGCCCGGGGAGCTGGCCTTGCTGCTGGCTTTGGTGCCAAACAATCTGAGGGTAGATAGGTGGGGGCAGTCATTTAGAAAGGTTTGCGGGAAGCATATGCCAAAAGCATATGAAATAGATGGGCCTAGGGCCGGGAATCTTTGGTTACCTCGCGAGGCGATAACATTTGCGGTACAAGGCTCACCATAACGGGTTTCTATGGGTTGTTATGGCGGGTACACGGTCGATTGGTCACTGGTCTTTTGGTTGCCGATCTTTTGGTCGCCAGGAAGGTAAGTGATAATTACCATTTAACTCCTTGCTCAAATCCCCTAAATACAAACTGCAAATTACTATTTAGTCATACTTTATGCCCTAGTAATTATTAGGCTAAAGAAAAGCTCCAAATTTCCCCGACTTTTATTGTTTTATGTTGGAGAACTTGTTAAGACCCTGACTGACGTAGCTTCTTAAAGGGACAACACATGTACATACAAACTCTTATACAGTCACACGTCGGCTCAGTGAAACTGCTCATGGCCTTTGTTGGCTTTTATTGATGCGTTGTTTTACCTTGTTTTGTCGCCGGTCTTTTGGTCGTCTGTCTTTTGGTCGCCGGTCTTTTGGTCGTTGGACTTTTGGTCGCCGGTCGTTTGGTTGCCCGTTTTCGCGGTCGGGGCGACCAACAGACCGGCGACCAAAAGACGGCGACCAAAAGACGGCGACCAAAAGACCGGCGACCAAAAGACCGGCGACCAATCGACCGGAGATGGTTATGGCAATACAGAAATGATAGATACATAGGTCAGGAAATTGTTCAATAACATTTGACAGTACAACTAATAAACAAAAAAAACACATTCTACGTCAGGGGTGCTCAAACCTTTTTGCTCAAAGATCTACTTTTCCAGCACCCAACGTTGCGCGATCTACCATTTTGTTTCAGGAACCCTGACAAAGCTCAGTAGTTATGTATACAGTGGTACCTTGAGATACGAGCTTAATGCGTTCCGGGACTGAGCTCGTATGTTGATTTACTCGTATCTCAAATCAACGTTTCTCATAGAAATGAACTAAAAAATTAAATTGAATTTGTTCCAACCCTCTGAAAAAACACCCCAAAACATTATTGGAATGGAAAAACATTTTTATTTGTTCTTATTCACCATCTATTAACAGAGTAACAAATAACTAGTGGTTATGATGTTTAATAGTACTAAAATTAGACGGAGGGGAGAGAGAGAGAGACTTTTTGCATGGCAACGCGCTCGTTACATAACAAACAAATTTGAATGAACTTGGATTACGCTACAGACACACTCAAAAATAAATTTAACCTAACCTTACACTAAACTTAATTCTAATTTTGTTTGAAATTTTTACACCTTTCTTCTCCCGGGTTGGCTCTATTTGCCCCGCCTCCACCCTGACTTTTAGCTGCGGTTTTCAAAAGGAACCTATCGAGGGTTGTTTGCTTTTATCTTCCCTTCAAAATATTCCGAAAATGATGCACAAAAATGTCCTCACAATAGGATAACGCACGACCACTTGCCAACGGGTAGTATACTCCTCTTGTATTGGGTGGCTCTGCCACGCGTACACCATTCTGCACTGACTAACGGAGGAAAAGGCACTGAAAAAACGCAACGCTCGGCCAGTGCTCGTAGAAACATTTACACGAGGGAGTTGCAGGGAGAAAGACAGCAGCCTCTCGCGTCGGCTGAATGCTCGTATATCAAAATTTGTCTCGTATCTCAAGGTAAATATTTGCTCAAAATTTTACTCGTATCTCAAATTGCTCGCATGTCGGGGCACTCGTATGTCAAGGTATTACTGTATGCTGATGATATACCTCATGCAGCAGGACCCAAAATAGTGTAGGCAGGTAGCAATCATGCTTGGACTCGCGATGGCTCTGTTTCCCAGCTCAAGTCCAATATTTTTTTTTGTTTTTTTACATGATCAAATCTTACTGTCATATGATCTACCAATAGTACCTTAGCGATTGACTGGTAGCTCGCAATCGACGTATTGAGCACCCCTGCTCTACATCATTCTGCTGTGAATTTCATTGAGTTCAGTAGACGTCAAATCGGTGCCATTGATGGCGCTAAACGCCTAATCCAGTCAAAGTGGGCCAGGCGTCTAGCACCATGAATCGCGGTAAAATGTAATATACTGCTAGTAACGTGTTGGTGCCTTTTCTTTTAAACCGTGACACCTTTTTTTTAAACAATACATCCATTCCTGAGGAGAGTATATTAATATCCTTTTGGTTAACAAAGTATCGGACTATGTTAGCATTTGGACATATTGTCACAGCCCTAGTAGGCACGCTTCCTCCACACATTCATGCTCACTGCTTGCTTTTGACTTAAAAGAACCCAATCCTCCACATATGCTCTCGCAGCCTGCGCCAAAGCAATCGCGCCAAAAGAACAGGTGATGCTGTCTTGAGACCAATTTATAATGACATGCGGATGAAAAAGAAGCCAGCTTGACAAATCAGATGAGACGGACATGTTTAGGCATGCGTGACAAGTGCGCCTTTTAGATGAGCAGGAAATTGGTGCTGTGAGAAACTGCTGTCTGTAGTGTGGGATCGATGAAGCTTCACCTGCATACTGCCTTGAGTGAAAAACTGACCCATTCAGCTATGAAGTATGAAGTAACAATTTACCCAATTTTATTACATATAAAAAAGACAATTTAATGATCGTTGATGGGAATATGACTAGAAAACCCTCCGATAAACTTACTGAAATGGGAGCCAAACAAAAGGTAGGTTCAAATACTGAAACAAGTTTTACTGACACTTGTTCCACGCTTACCCTGTCAGATCCTAATCCCATTTGTCCTCCCTCTGTTAGTCACTAGCTTTACATGGTGAACCCTCTTTCTTTCTCTAGGTCCCTCAAAACCAGGGGACTCCAAACTGGTCCTCAAGGGCCACTGTGGGTCCTGGTTTTCATTTCAACCTATCCAGCAATGGCTATTTAAACAATCAAATTTCTAATAAAATTGCCTTGTGGTATAGAGGTTTACTTGCCTGACTTCAGTGCGACCAGGCACGGGCTCGATTCCCACTGGTGGCGGTATGATTGTGAGTGCGGATGGTCGTTTGTCTCTCTGTGTGCCCTGTGGCTCACTTGCGACCAGTATATGGTGTAGTCTGCCTTTCCCCAAAGTTAGCTGGCTTAGGCTCCAGAAACCTCCGCAACAAGGATGTGCGGTATAGAAGATGAATGAATAAAAATTTCTACTAAGACAAGCAGCACGGGCAGCCTGGTGGAGCGAGTGCTTAGCGCGGCGGCCTCACAGCTCTGGGGTCCCGGGTTCAAATCCAGGTCGGTCCGAATGTGTGGAGTTTGCATGTTCTCCCCGGGCCTGCGTGGGCTTCCTCTGGTACTCCGGTTTCCTCCCACATTCCAAAAACATGCATGATAGGCTGATTGGACACTCTAAATTGCCCCTAGGTATGGGTGTGAGTGTGCATGGTTGTCCGTCTCCTTGTGCCCTGCGATCGGCTGGCCACCGATTCAGGGTGTCCCCCGCCTCTGGCCTGGAGACATCTGGGATAGGCTCCAGCACCCCCCATGACCCTAATGAGGATAAATTGGTTCAAGAAAATGAGATGAGATGAGACAAGCAGCACCTGACTGTATTCAACTGATTACACTTGTAAGACACCGGACTGGAGAAAAGGTTGGATTAAAATCCTGCTGCCACTGCGGCCCTTTGTAGAATAGTTTGGGGACCCCTGCTTAAAACCCTATTCTGTCTAACACCAAAATATAAAGGACCATAGAGGGATTATTCCAAACACTCCTGTGACATATTGGAACTGACCTGCGGAAGGTAGGCGAGGCAATATCCGGGTACTTGGAGCCTGGCTGCCTGAGGCTCGCCTGGCTGGTCGAAGTGGAGGTCGGGCTGGACTTGGGCGAAGTAGACATTCCTGGATCCTGTTCTGTCACCTTCTCCTTATCCGTCTGATTGACTGGACTAGACCGTTCCGAACCGACCTTCCCGGCGTCCCTGCACTTGGCCGTGTTCAACTTGCCGCTGACATTGGAGTCGATGCTGCTCGAGCTGGAGCGCTGCCCGCTGCGCCCCGCCGCCACCCCGCTGGAGGATTTGGCCGGTCTGGGTAAGGAGCGGTACTGAAGGGACACTTTTGAGCCACCACAACTGAGCAGAATTCCATCATCTTGAGGGTGGGAGCCATCCAGGCTGGTCTTACGCACACCACCGACGGCCGCACCTTTGCCGAGGGCTGATGATGATTTGGGGGCCTTGCCCAAGGTGGCCGAGCCACTTGTGAGCATGGCGCCGCTAGAGGTGATTATAGTCCCACTCGAACCGGGAACCTTCTTGAATCCAAAAGAGCTGGTCGTTGGTGGACGTCCAATGCCAGAAGGGGGTTTCTTGACTTCGTCGCCGCTGATTTTACCAGCATCTGAGGGGGAACGCTGTATGTTGGAGGAACTCTTTGAGGGCACCTTTCCTTTCTCCGAAACCTTAGCATCATCGGTCTTGCCTGTTGATTTGCATAAAGTATATTTATCATAAATGAAGCAAGTTTTTACCCAACATAACCTATAGCCAAAAGGGCAAAGCTGTCACGCTGACTTCAAATTGTCAAGCAAAAGAACAATGGAACACAATGTCTGCACACACACCCTCGCTGAAGTGGAAGGATTTTGTCAGTTGTGAAGCATGAAAGTTTACCTGTAGTTTTGTACGAGGCAGAAGTATTTTTCGTCCTGGGCGGCATGATGCCCACCTGGGCTGTCATGCCCCTTCTCAATGAGCCTGTTTGCGATATCTGCGCCAGCGAAGTCGCCTTCTGACCTACGTCTTCGTACTGGCCTTGTGCTTGAGAGGACGACGATGACCTCCATCGAGAGGGGCTCCCATTGGGGTCCATAGTGGTGTCAAGTGCCTCTTCTACTTTTTTCAGGTCCTCAGCTCCGACCCAGCTGCTGCTTACCTCCTGGTCGGCATGCATGGAGGTGCTTGCTTTCTGGGACTGGAGAACAAAAGATTCATTAAGATCAAATTAGTGTTTTTTTGTTTATTAATGTACAAAATTCATTACTGCCATTGTTTTGGTTGTGGAAATTGTCAAATTCGATGACCCTACTTACTGTAAGACCAAATTACACTGCATTGCATTTTTATTTTGCAAACCCAACTAATTCTAGCATTAAGCACCAACTTCTGCGTGTGAATTATTCATCCACCCCACAGAAAAACATAAGGCAGGTAGGCTGGTAGGTTGGCAAGGCAAAGCAAACAAAAAGAAACAAGGTGCGAAGTCACAGCTATCTTTGGACTGAGCAGATCTCATCCTGTGGGATGCTAGTGCGCACACATACACAAATAAACACACAATGCAGATCAGCAATAGCCTTTTCTTGACAGATGGCCATGCAGTCTCCCTAGCAACACCGGAATCTTTTCAATGAGCGGTAAAAGGAGACTTGGCAGAGAAGCACAAAACAAAAAGCCTCTGTGGAGAGCAATGAGACGGCATGTTATTCTCTCAGCTGCTACAAAATTTGTTACTTATTTGGAGATATCACTTTCTGGACCGCTTATCTTCACAAGGGTCGCCGGGGTGCTGAGGCCTATCTAACTATGGGCAGTAGGCGGGGGACACCCTGAATCGGTAGCCAGCCAATCGCAGCGCACAAGGAGACAAAGGACAACCATTCACACTCACGATCATACCTAGGGGCAATTTAAAGTGTTCGTCCAGCCTACGCTGCATGTTTTTAGGATATGGGAGGAAATTGGAGAACCCAGGGAAAACCCACACAAGCTCGGGGAGAACATGCAAACTCCACATAAGAAGGTCAGAACCCACCTGGGATTGAACCTTCAATCTCAGAACTGTGACGCCGACGCACTAACCATTCACCCACAAGGCCATCTCAATTCGGAGATTTAAAAAAAAAAGACAGTTTTTACTTTCTCACCTGTGCGTCCTTGCTTTTGTGTGAGGAGCGGATGGCCGAATAGGCGTGTGTGTTCAAATCGTCAGTGCTGATGTTGTCCAAGGTGTCGCTCAATCCACTGCTCACTGAGCTGCTGTCATCCCAGCTGTGAGGAGGAAGAGACACGTCACCTTGACTTATGCTGAAAAAAGCTCCCAACTTCAGGAGCTGAAAACGATTATATGCTGAACACTAACCGCATTAAAAGAGGAAATCGATGCAAACAAAATTACGGCTTACACAATCAACCAAAACATATTAACAAAGACTCCTAAAGACATCCTAAAGACTCCTAACCCTGAGCCCAATCCTGCCGTCTAAGGCCACCCTGGAGTTCAAATACGAGTTCAAAGAATAAAGAACAACTTACAGAAAAGTAATTACATGGCGCAGACAAGCTAATTCAGGCTTGGCATCCCTAACTGATATGACTGCGGATGGAAAAGGAAGACTCAGTATAAGAAAATAAGTGCTTTTTATCTTTTTTTTAAATGAACAAAATAAACATAGGGAAGTTCATACCTGAAAATACAGAGAACTATTTGGTAACATGAACAAAACCGGTAAAAAGAGCTAATTGGCTCTTTATGGAATCACGACTATAATTTGACTCACTCTCTCCATGGGTGGTAAGTCATTTTTCTACTGGGGGAACTCGTCTTCAGTTTTGATATGTGATTAAAAAGTACTAAATGCTGCTCAATTAACATAAACAAACGCCCCCCGGAGTCATTAACATAAAGTTAAATTCTTTTGCACCACAATTGAATTGTGGAAGCTAATTTATGTTAATCCGAAAAGTGGGTTAATTCAGTGAAAAAAAGAAAAACCTACCTACTGTTCTATCATGATTATGGGAATGCTTTGACAAACCCCAATTAATTCACCTCCGCCCCAAAAAAACCCTCACATTTTATCTCAAAAAGACTTTCCACATCAACTCAATAACCTGAGTTCTGTGTCACAGTGTTACGTCCACGGGAGACGTTGAGGCGAGGTACGAGGAATTAGGACCCAATCGCGGGGAAGCAGGCGAGGATGAGGCAAATCGTGCTCATAACCAAAACTTTAATAATTTAGGAGGGACCTTACAAAATAACACGGACTTAGGAAACGAAACATGAAACCAAACCGGACTAGGGAAAACACGTAGGAACAAGGTAATGTGGATGCATGGTAAGGGAATTTATGCAGACGATCCGACAATGACATTAAACTCAGTGGGGTTTAAATAGACACATCAGCGTGACCGGATGATTCGCCGAAAGACGTTTCGCCGACGGACGTTTGACAGACGGACAGGTCGCCGAATGGACGTTTCGCCGAACGTTCATTCGGCCAAATGAACGTTGAAAATGCTGTTTTCGGCTGGATTTGACAGAATTTGAGAGCATTTTGAGCCGTTTGGCGAATGGACGTATATGGACGTTTTTTTGCGTTCATTGCGACATTTTACCGAGGAATTCACTTCCCTGGGCTCGGTTCTAGTGTCCAAAGAGCTCCAGTTTTTGTATTTAATCATTAAACGCTGTTTTCGGCTGGATTTGACCAAATTTGAGAGCATTTTGAGTCGTTTGGCAAATGGACGTATATGGACGTTTTTTGCGTTCATCGCGACATCATCGCAACATTTTACTGAGGAATTCACTTCCCTGGGCTCGGTTCTAGTGTCCAAAGAGCTCCAGTATTTGTATTTAATCATTAAATGCTGTTTTCGGCTGGATTTGACCCGATTGCTGTCATTTTACGGCTTGATTCTGCTACATCTGCCCACCCAAGAGTGCTTATTCCCGGGCTGTCATTGACGGTGGACTAATACATTGAGAGTGATGAGAGGCAAAGGGAAATGAATCATTGATTTTTACTATAATTTGGACAACACCGGCGGCGGGCCGGATTAAAAATCCTAACGGGCCGTATATGGCCCGTGGGCTGAGGTTGAAAAACTTGTACACACACGATCCGGGGGCGGGGCGAGCGTGCGAATCCCGTTTCGGCGAAACTTCCGTTCGGCCAAACGTCCATTCGGCGAACTGTCCGTCTGTCAAACGTCCGTCGGCGAAACGTCTTTCGGCGAATCATCCGAGTACCACACATCAGGGACTAATTTTGAATCACGCGCAGCTGCGTGAACACAACGGCAAGGCAGGAGGGACAAACGAGAGTCGGGAAAAACAATAGCACGCTACTCCTAACACACAGTGTCTTAAATTAAGCATGAGCCAGCAATTTCGAGAGGAAACGCCGCAGAGGATATTGGCCTCATATACTTTATGAGACGGTGTGTTAAAATCCATGCGAAAATACAGGATTTCCCACGTGATTACTTCAGTCAGAACAGTGGCAGGAAGAAGACCAAGTCGGAGAATAGAATAGCGCGTCCATTTTGCCATTCATTCCAACTACACGTAGGAGCTGCTCGACACCCCGCCGATGCATCGGTGTGACTTCGTTCAGCCATGCAAACGTTATCTCATGCAATATTCAGCACGCGTACTCGGGTCCCTCCAGCTGGCTCTGAATGAGGGAAAACACTATTAACAGCACAAAGGCAGACAGCGGTGACCATACCCGATCGCGAAGATCAATTTGACTTTTGATAAATATTTTGTTGTGTAAATTGAACGTGTCTTCTGATAACTGCTTGACACAATTTTTTTTAGCCTACTATCAAACTAAAAAAACAAGGCATGTTATGTATTCAAAACCTAGAAATAACTACTTTAGATGCAATATTCTGTAAAAAAAACATGTCGAGACGCACATAGCAGAATGATGCAAAAATGCAGTTCTCCACGTTATCTAAATCTGACTTTTGTTTGCATTTGTATGAGCTCAATATTATTAAGTGCTATTTTTCAAATGATAAAATTAATCTAATTCTAATTCCATCTTTCTTCACTTCATGGGAGAAAAAAGATCATTAGAACCAACTCCACACTAGCTGTTTGTGCACGCTGGCTTCAATTATTCAAATGCATCGCACATTATGCGCTTGATTGGGTTTTCGAGGCTAGATGTCAACAAAGTGGACAGCTGCCTCTAGTAGTAAACTCCTCTGTCGGCACCTTCCTCACACCCAGGTGGAATTCAATTATCTGTACAACAAGTGTGCGACACTACAATAAGCACAAGGAACATTTTAGAAACAATTTGACTTGTAGGCGTTTCTGTTATACTTGGGGACAAATGTACAAAACTGTAGACAGGGTGATGGACAGCCAAGAACACCAGAAGGGAGCGGCATTGACAACTGACATGACAGGGTTCAAGTCCCACGTCTCGACAGAAAAACAGCAAGAATAAAAAAAGAGGGGAATTTAAGGCCAAAAAGAGGAATAGTTTAAGTCTTGGAATAATGAATCATTTGGATGTTAGGTTTAAATACGGCACACTTATAAGACACTAATTATCGCAAGTCTGGTCACGCAAAATAAACTACAGATAAAATGTGCTCTTTAATATAAATAAGATCACGTCCAATTTGCCTGCACTGTAATCCCGTTAAACGCTGTTAAGGCTGTGCCATCACTCGTCAGAACAGCCCCAGGTCTTTATCAAAGGGTGACTTCACTGACACTTCATCCTTCTGCTTTTTCTCTCAAGCCGGACAGGATTCGGCTCCACTTATCAAAAGTCATGACTATATTGAAGAAGAGCAAAACTTGGAGCCGGGTTCTACCTGTCTTGTCAACTCACACCACGTGCTGATCACGGTCCTGCCTCCGAGATGACTCCAAGCTGTGAAGCGGGCGAGAGCAAATGGGAACAAGAGAGGACGAGCTCACTCTTACACCCATGCTCTCTCCCCATCCCACTGCTCCTCCCCTTCATCAATCACCCAACCTAGGCCACTCGATGCACAATCGGACGTGCATTGGCCAGGGTTAATTAAGGGAGAGCTAAAAGGTGGAATGGAGTCAAACAAACACGGTTGACGTGCTCTATCATTGCCAAACAAAAGTGGAAGTGTCGAAAAGGACTATTTAAGCCAACCAGAGCATGACCACGTCGCTGGATCGTCTTAATCAGTCCACTATTGAGTACCTTCTCATGTTACCTCCTTGCTTTGTCTTGGCTGATTATCGACCACGATCACGATTATGACCACGACCACGGCCTCAACCACGCACCTTGTACCTTCGCTTTGGATCCCTCTACAGATCTCTCAGCTATAGACCTCCACGCTACGCAAGACGACTCCTCTACGCTTTCTCCTCCTGTACCTTCGCCTGGCCATACATGATGGACACTCATAATAAACAGAAAACACCACATCCCGCTTGTGTGTGTTTGCCTGCTTCGGGGCCCTCCGCCCACAACTGTAACAGTAGAAGAGAATAGTAATATTTTGGCCCCTAAAAAAAGGAGTAAGCAGTATTTTCACCACAGATGCCTCAGTCACATGCTTGACCAGCAGTCGTTTTTTTTTTAAGTGTGAAGCATTATGAGCCTCACGGGAGCAAAGTTTAAGCCAGGGATGGGCAAATCGGTCTATGAGGGCCGCTGTGGGTGCAGGTTTTTGTTCCAACCAATATAGCACAGACAGTTTAAACAATGAGATTTCTGCAGAAAACAAGAAGCACCTGACTGCAATCCATTGATTGCACTTGTAGGACACGAGATTGGTGAAAAGGTGCCCTCTCAATGGGTTGGAATGAAAACCCGGACCCACTTGTGGAATAGTTTGCCCACCCCTGGTTTAAGCGTACTCCATTGCTGCCAGTGTGAGTGTGTGAAGTTGCTTGTTTCTCAATCTTCATAGAGTAGAAAAAAGGCAAGGAACCACAACATGGGAAATGAATTAATAATAATAATAATAATAATCGGACATAGGCCCTGTCGTCATCATCAACAACAAAAAGCCTACTTGTCATCACACCCAGATCTCTGCTGAGAGTTGTCTTCTGCTAGTGGGAAGTGTCAGCTCAAGCTTCTGACAATCACACGTCACCAAGGCTGAATTAAGACAGGTGTGTTAAAGGAACAGTGTGCTTTTCAGTCTTTTTTTACTGGGTTATACGGGCCTAAGGGAGGAAAGAACACAGGAACTGAAATTCTTTTCGGAATTTTTTTCTCAGTCCGACACGTCTGAAGGGAAAACAGACGTCAATATTTTCCATCACATTCAAGGGCCTGATAGAAAAACTGTTAAAAACTTGCCACGTTCGCCTCTCGCGTAGGCAACATTCCGGAGATAACACCGTTACAGAGAGGAAACGGTTCACAGGGTTCCAATTTATTCTTGGCCCATCTGTCTCCTCGCTTGACCGTCAAGTGTGACGGCCAATGAGCTGGGACTGACGGAAGCCTGTTTGTCAGTTTTCTCAACCTCCCGCCGGGTCTCGTGTGTTTTCACGCATGGCCACTCCCAGAAATGACCCAACTGATTGACGAAAGGACCGGCTGACTGATGTGAGTGCCTCTTACAAAATGCCGCATTGAAGGGGTAGCGCGAGCGAGAGTGTGTAAGCCAGTGAAAGCAGATGAGCTGTGAAACAATTGGATTATCGAGCAAACACCAACACAGAAGCAAGGATTATGTCATTTTTCGGATATTGAATCGTCATGCTCAAGACTGAGGATACCGATCAAAAACTATATTTTAGTACAAAAGACTTCAAACTCAAATTGCCTGACTGTTTGCCGACTTTAAAGTGCTTCTTTGTGAGAAAAAAAACTCTAAAACAACGCTCCACCAAACAGAGCTTCAAGAATTGAATTGACGGAAAACGGGCAGCCTGCTGTGATTGATAGATCTCATCCTTACCTGTCCACGTCCCCTTGGATCTCTTTGCTTCCTCTGTGTGAGATTTCTCGAGAAGCAGCCGCGTCGGATGCTCGGCCGGCGTTCCGTGCATACAAATGCAGACCACCATCTGTTAGATATCTGCCAGAGGAGACGTCTGACTTACTTTTTCTTGCAGAGAGTAAACTCAAAGTCTTTACACTGTCACTGTGATATTTCTAAATCAAATGTCTTAGTATGATTACAATTAACACACATGGCTGGGATTTGAGCACAGATAGCAATCAGATGCGTCTGACAGGACATGGGAAGGATGAGCCGGAGGACTAATTGAGCTAATTAAATGGCAAATCACCTTCCTATTCTGATGTGCTTTAACAATTTGTCTCAAATCCGATGGATGTTTAACTCCATCAATCAAATGGCAATGTCAATCATCCGCAATTTCATGGCAATTTTCTGAAAATATTTCATGCATTTAAAAAAAGTGGGATTGGTATAAAAGCATACCCAATTAAAGAAAAAAAAGTCAGCAAAAGTTACATTTGTTGCACTCGTACACGCCCCTCGAGGTGATTTTTAGTGTCATTTATATTGGAAATGCAATTGAGAGAAATGGATTTGAGGACATACAAAGAGAGAAAGACAAAAAGGGTACCATTACAAATACCGTAAAACCTCTATTTGAGTGGCACCTCTATTTGAATGGCACCTCTAATAAAACGGCACCTTGGTGGAAGAATTGAAAAATAGAACGGCACCCTCTAATTCAGGGGTGTCAAACCGGTCCTCAAAGGGCCGCAGTGGGTGCAGGTTTTCATTCCAACTCAACAAGAGGGTATCTTTTGCAAGTGTAATCAGTTCATTAAGGTCAGGTGCTACTTATTTTAGAAGACACCTGATTGGTTAAAAGGTCGGCACTGGATCGGTTGGAACAAAGACCAGGACCCACTGCGGCTCTCGGCGGAATCGGTTTGAGACATGTGCTCCAATTGAACGGCACCCTCTAATTGAATGGCACCTCTAATTGAACGTCACTACGGGAAAAGTTTGAAAAATAGAGCGGCATTGTTAGGGTTATTAGTCTTACATTATTATATATTTGCTCGCAATGAAGAACGCTTTGAAACGTTTATTGTAACGTCTATTGAAACTAGGGTCCTTGACTATTTGACGTCTCACTCCTGTTTCTCACCCCTCCCTTGAGAGCTGAGACGTCCATTGTAACTAGGGTCCTTGAAGCTAACAAACAAGAAGATGCGTGAGACGCCAGAACGAACCAGGACAGAGACCTGTAAGGTTCGATTCTCTCTTGCAAGAAAACCCAGAAGATTGTCTTGCCTCTTTATTTGTGCATGCATTTGGGAATGCCTATTGGTGAACCTATCAGGCATGCCGGTGAAATTGAGGTTTTTCTCAACCTGAGAAGGTGCTCAGATGCCAAGTGCCTTCTTGCCTGGGATTCATACCGTTGTCACATTAGAGATGCCACCAAGAAGCAATTAAAGAAGCTCCATATTGATGTGGCCGTGATTCCAGGAGGCTGCACCAAATGTATACAGGCCCCCGAGGTCTATTAGAACGCCCCATTCAAGGCCAAAGTCCGACAGTTCTACGAGAACTGGATGTTGCACGGCGAGAAGAGCTACACCAAATTCGGCAACATGCGAGCACCAACCGCTCTCGACGGCTCGAAGGATTGCCAGATCCATTGTTTCAGGTCAGGCGGCCCGATTCAGACTGGTTTGCAACTTCTCCAGCAAGCGCGAGCCAATGCTGGCGACGATGAACGTGAACTCACTCAGACACGCGACGCTGAGGCGGAAGGTGATGTGAATGACGAGGACAGCTACAACAGCGACATGTCACTTGATTTTCACCATTGAATTTGTAATTACTTACCAGTAATCGCCTTGTATTTGTGCCTATTGTTAAATAAATATGCACATGTTACCTGGTTTCTCTTTTCATCCATAAAATGTACCGCATCTTCTCAGAATTCTGACCAGCTAGTCAAAAAATTGAGCGGCACCCTCTAATTGAACGGCACTACGGGGGAAAATTTGAAAAAAAGAACGGCATGCCGTTGAAATAGAGGTTTTACGGTATGTTGCATTCCTATAGTAGGTGAATAGAGGGGACACCCAGTGAGGGAAAGAGTAATATCTATTCATCCGGCCCGCTGGTGATCTCATCCAAGCGTTCGTTCTTGCCCCAAGACGTCCCCATCACTCACGTACCCTGCCATCTCCATCTGTTTCCTTCCTCCCCTCTCCCCCTGCTCCGCCCCCCACGGTCCTGCTTGCCTCATGTTGGCACTGTACACAAACCTCGAGGGATCAGAGTGGCTGCTGTAGCGGCCTGCGGCAGCAGAGCTGCCACTCGCTGTGTCCTCCCTGGCTGCAGGATAACCGCCGGAGGGGGCTTCGCCTGCCTGGAGACGCGGCGTTTGCGTTTGGCCAAGGCGCCAGGCCATGGGGGAGGAGCGGGTGGCGAGGGCGGGGAGACTCGGCCCGTTAACTTCAGTGGTAACGGTTGTGTCGAAGGTGGTCTCCAGTGTGCTGCAAAGAGTGAAATGAACGGTGAACAAATTTCCTATTTTCAGCCCTATGGACTTAAAAGACACTTCCAAGACAAAGCTGTCATATCAGGTCCACTCCGGTGTGAAGGTCAACAATCAAAAAAGATGCAAACAGCTGCCTGCTGTTTCAGTTTGTGTGTGACCTTCCCAAAGTGCTTGTGTGTTTCTTTCACCAAAAAGTGGAAGATCTTCCAGGAGACAATCGGGTCAATAGGAAAAATTAGGCAAAGCTTTGCCAGTGTCACGCTGCATCAAATTCAAATTGACGCAAAGTAACATAACAATTTGGTTTATGAGGAGGGTAAATCACCAATATCAAGAAATTAAAATACTTATGCCTTAA
>NC_135409.1:1897500-1932500 GCF_051989625.1 Stigmatopora argus | reverse complement strand
AAACAGATAAAACGCTTAACAAAATGTATTTTGATGTCTATGAATGAAATTCAAGAAAAAAAAACATATCTTGCATAAAACGTGGGAAAAAAATCACTTTTGCCAGCCATTGCTCGCTCAAGGCGCCACCATCTTATCTAGGGATGACACCCTATACCACTACGGACAGACTTCCTGGTTGTACCACTCACATGACTTCCTTTTTTACTTTGTCTAGGTGCAGGCAACAACCATTAGGAATGTGCAATCCAGCAGATTATTCATACAGTATCTAAGAAATACCATGTGCGATGATTTTTGTTAAGATTTTGTACTCCTATTAAAACCATCTATATGGAGGGGGAAATTGTGAATCAGGGGGCGTCTTAAACGAGAGAAATTCTCATCTCATTTTCTGAACCACTTTATCCTCACTAGAGTCGCGGGGGGTGCTGAAGCCTATCCCAGCTGACTTCGGGCCAGGAGCGGGGGAGACCCAGAATTGGTTGCCAGCCAATCGCAGGGAACAAGGAGACAAACAAACATTCATGCTGACTCTCATACTTAGGGGCAATTTAGAGTGTCCAATCAGCTTACCATGCATGTCTTTGGAATGTGGGAGGAACCGGAGTACCAGGAGAAAACCCACACAGAACATGGAAACTCCACACAGGTGGACCGATCTGGACTTGAACTCAGGTCCCTCACTGGGAGGCAGACGCGCTAACCACTCAGTTGCCGGGCCACCCTACGAGAGAAATTGTAAAATTTAATGATTTTAACGCAATTTTAAGGGTACGGCTTATACGCGGAGGCGGCTAATATGAGAGAAATTACGGTACATGCAGATACATTCTATGTTGATTCCTAATCACTTCATTGGAGTAACGGTAACTTCAAAAATGGTGACGGCGGTGAAAATTTCACCTATTCTTGTTGCCTGAATGCAAACAACAACATAAACAATTGTGTCGCCTGTTATGTGATCGTCGCGGAAATTGATGAGAATTCAAGAGGAAGATTGTGAGATTTCTTCAAACACAGATATTTCTTTGCTTTATGTCAATAGTTATCAACTTATCTGTTGACAGAAGCCAAAATTAGTTGTGCATTTGGATTGATGGCGAGTGTCTCAGGAGGAAATCAAAGTATGTCTGTGTCTTGTGGATGGGACTGAACAAAGTAACGAGTCTTCCACTGATTAATTGCAGGTAGAAACGGATGTATAACGCATTTACTCACATATAAGCCGCCTGCGTGTATAAGCTGCACCCTTCAAATTGCCTCAAAATTGTTGAATTTTACAATTTCTCGCGTGTAAGCCGCCCCCTGATTTTCAATTTTCACCTCCATATTTATGGTTTTAATAGGAGTACAAATTTTACTTTGAAGGGAAAATCTTAAGAAAAATCATCACACGTGGTATTTCTGAGATACTGTATGAATCAAAAGCATATTATTAGGGTCAATATTATAAGTTAATATGCCTGTCTTTTTAAAAGCAAAATATCAAATTATTCAATTTTAAAAAACAAATAAGTCTATCTTGATCAGAACCTGATGCTTTTTAATGACATAAATTACAATTTTCTTACCAGAAGTTTAAGATGTGGCGGCCAAATTGCTTCTAATGTCGAAATATCTCGATTTTTTTCGATGGTTAATCTCTCATCTCACTTTATGAACCGCTTAATCCTCATTAGGGTGGGGGGTGCTGGAGCCTATCCCAGCTGATTACAGGCCTGAGGCAGGGGACACCCTGGATCGGTGGCCAGCCGATTGCAGGACACAAGGAGACGGACAACCATGCACACTCCTACCCATACCTAGGGGCAATTTAGAGTGTCCAATCAGCCTACCATGCATGTTTTTTGAATGTGGGAGGAAACCCACGCAGGCCCGGGAGAACATGCAAACTCCAGACAGGTGGACATGACCTGGATTTGAACCCAGGACCCCAGAGCTGTGAGGCCGACGCGCTAACCACTCATTCCACCGGGCCGCCCTCGATGGTTCATATTACTGCAATAGTAGTCACTTTCGAACAAGAAAAAAATCAAATCGGAATTTTGTACAATCATTTTCCTTTCTGTTTGCAGGTAGACAAATTCAAAAAGGAAGTAACGTAAGCACAACCAGGAAATATGCCTATAGCGCTATACGTAGTGTTCACCAAGTCTCTGAGAGCAATAATAGCATACACATTACGTAGGTATCAAGGTTTATATTCCAACGATCGACAGCAAGACCTTCGATCAGCTTTAACTATTGTGATGTGCTGACATGGTACACGCCATGATCAGAACATGTACTTACGGTAAGATGGCGGCGCCCCGAGCGAGCAATAGCAGACACAAGTAAAAGTACTCACGTCTGGCCAGTCTGAGCACGTTTAACCACAGTGAGATGGCTGTGCCCCAAGCGAGCAGTGACGGGAACGTGAGTTTTTTCACGTTTTATGCAAGATACGGTTTATTTTTTCCTTGAATTATATTCATAGAAATCAAAATACATTGTGTTTAGCGTTTTATCTGTTTATCTTTTCTTTATTTTGAAATAAATGACCGTAGCGGTCGCATTGACTTCCGTCACGACGCCGGCACCATTCTGTCGTGACGTCGCCGTACCCTCGATTCAGTCATCATTTTTTTGTCCGACAAAAGCAGGTTATATGCAAGTAAATACGGTATGTCTTATGAAGATAGCCATTGAATTAATGGGATCCAAAACTAGAGCTAGAATTCATGTACAATGGGAGACTCCCCAAATGGTGAGATAATGATGAGCATGACTGTCAGGTCCGTGCAAGCGTGACACTGATTAATTACTACATGGTGATTATGATCATTTCTTATCTCGGAGGAAGATTACCTCGTTCTAGACAGGCTTTTGTCATGGACTCAATTGGCATGCATTTATCACCTTTCCGCTAACATGCATTTTCTCCATTAAAAAGGCCCCATTTTGTTTAATCATAATTGACAAGACTAACTGTCATCTTAGATAAACCAGGTAAACGCATGTCAATGAGGGATCACCCAAGTTTCTAATTAAAACAATATATTGTTCACAGCTGGCCTGGATGTTTTCAAGGTTGAGAAATAACAACTAGAAAACAAACACCCCCTTGCCCACACACATGAGCAGCAAGCCATGTTTCATAGCTCTCGGCGCCATCTTCCTTGGTAAATGGGCCAAAGCAGCCGAAGTAATCGACTCACAGAGGATCCTGCAGATTTTGGCAGCGCAAATGAAGAATGTTTTGCAGGTGAAGTGAGTGACATAATTAAATGTAGAAAATATCTAGAAGATGATGGGAATAGTAATAGGAGGGAGCATCATTAATAATTTGAGACATATCTTCCTCATGGATCTATGCGAGGGAAAAGCGGAAATATGAACTTAGTCAAGGACATTGATGCAGTTGAACTTTGTTCTACAATTCATCTGTTTCATCAGGTTTTGGTCAGGGTTCTTCTGTTAGTAGTGCACTAATGGGAGCCGAATCCTACATTCCTAACGGCAATCAAATCTCATTAAAATTATCTTTTGTTGCCAACCTAGTGGCTACATTTAAAAGTATTAGCAACAGAAGGCTTTCTCAAAATAACTACTGGCAGCTTTGTCAGCAATAGATGTATTTCTGCACCAGACACCAGTTAAGATTTGGCTGCGCAGCCCAGGTAGGGGTCCGCAGGTTTGGATGGTTGCAAACTTGGCAACAGTGCCAATGCTGTTGCAAGTAAAATTAAAACCAGATCAGCACCCAGCTTCGTGAGTCAAAAGTGCCGAAAACTCCATGGTGGAGGAACCAACTAAATGAGGGTGTTCTAAAAATAAACAATCAGAATTGGATACTACCTGTGGCTGATCTGCGTCCCCCGCAGACTAGACATGGTTTCTTCCAGATTCTGCCTTAGATCAGCGATGTTCTTCACAGTTCTTACCCGTCTAGTTTCTGGGTCCTCTCCTGAAGACACACGTTCGATTTCATGACACCTCACACACATCACGGCTTTCTTCCCGCAAGAAAAACAGTAGTCTGACATTCAGTTTTTCAGCACTTGTCATAGCGCGTCCCATTAGGGGAACAAAGTGATAAATGGTCATTGGAAGTCACAGCCGTTGTAGTTTTTTTTGTTCCTACAGAGCCGAGACACATTATTTCAGATGGGTGTAATAAAAGGTCCACGGGTTGACGTAGGATGTGTGCCGAGACACTCTGACAGAAATCCTTTCCATCTTCCATTTTTTATTGCAAGACTATCCGAACCTTGAGACTCAGAGCTAAGAATTATCAGATGATTTTGTTTTTCTCTTAGCAAATGCCAGTAGCAAGGAAAACAATTGAGGTGTTGATGTTTTGCCTTGAGAAGAAACACCAGCCTAAGTATAAATTCATGAAAAAGGCTCTCAAGAGTTGAATTTAGGGCACTTGGAAACAATCGTAAAGGCAAGTTGTGATTGATCACAACCTGAATAGATATTCACAGTTTCACAGCCTGCAAATTATTCTGGTGTTTTCCCTCACGTTGCAGAAACGAATGACTCGTACAAACTGCCAGCATGAAAATAATATCCCGCCTTGAGAGCAATCTCCTTGGTGAGGCTCGGGATGCGTGGGAATGAATACATGTTGTTCGAGTCGCACAGCTGACCAAGTATGATGAATGAGTGGCAGCCTCCATGGCACTGACACAGCACTTATCAGATTAGAGAACGTCCATCTCCCTGAATTGATGAGACGCAACAGATTACCGCCACAGCCAAGGAAACAACCGAATCTGAGATGAAAAATTAATGCGGGGACAGCGGGGAACCAGGAATATTGACGAAACACAAACACGCCTGCACCCAAAGATGATCGCTACAAAGGTTGACACGCGCCCTCAATTTTGCTGCAACGTCATTGTCGGCGACCTCAAAGCAGTTGAAGTCTCGCTGGGTATAATTGAGGTGAGATTATGATCAGCCAGAACAAACAAACCTACCATAAAGGAAAACCTCCATTGGAATTGTGCAAAAGCTATGAAGTAGAGCTCCGTTTTGCATTGACTTTTTATTGAAGAAAAAAAGATATGAGCACTTTCTGTTCCAATGGACCTCATTTGACATTTATTGCATTTATAGTTCAGTACCTGAAGCAAAATTGATCCTACCTCAACCCCACATGCAGAGACTGCCCACATTGGGGTCAATCAAGAAGGAAATGAGCGACCGTTCCTCCCTTAACTTAACCCTCAAAGAGCTCAGCAAGAGCTCAAAATCTGCATGTACTGTATCTTAATCACGCACACCTAATAGGCTCATGTCAAAATAAAAGGCTGCACAACATTGTCCCCTCAGGGACTTATAAACTATGTTTACCACCGATGTCGAAATGTAGACAAACAAGTGCATATATATACTGATCTTAATGACAATTTTAGTCCTGATGAACTAGGTTCAATAAATAAGGATAACTAATTTGTTTGATAAAACTACAATCCAAGAAATCCATCAAATCAATCATTGTATTTGGAGGAACAGACACCCCCAAGATTGGCATAGTTTTACATTTGCCATATGGATTTAGGCATCAAAAAAGCAGCATATGTTAAGTAATCATTTCCCTCCCAGTCTAAATGGATTGGATATCTATTGTCAACAATGGCAGCCAAGAATTTAATCTATAGAATGATAAATTACAGGTAACCCGCCATGGTGTGAGTGTATTATAATAATACGTTCATTGTGAATCTTAAGCCAAAATGACAGTGTTGTCATGGTGATCACATGTAACGGCTAAGGAATCCATGTGGCGTCTACGCCGACTTACGTGGGCGAGGCTCCTTGTGAAGCACCTGCTCCAGGTTGCCCAGCATGGTGAGGATCACATCTTTATCCAGCTGAGCTCTTCCCTCGCGAGGCGCTCCCCCCAAAACCTCCTCCTCGGCCCAATAGCTGCCTTCGTTCTCCCTTCGTTCTCGCTTCCTTGCCCGCTTCTCATCCTCCTCCTTGGTGCCCACTTGCTCTTTGGGTTTGTGAGGAGGCTCTGCCCGCGGGTGGCCACCGTAGGAAGCTCGCTGGGGCCTTCCGCCAGTGGCGGTGCAATGGCAAGGCACAGGGATGAGGGAGTGTTCCGACTGTGAGAGCATTTTAGTGAGCGATAGAGACAATGATCGAGCTTGGGGGGCACAGCTTCTTGTCGCTGCTTCCTTTTTGGGGCTGCCTTGCCAGCTTCCGCCCGCCTGCCGCAACGAAGGCGGGTATACCGACGAGCTCTGCCTTTGGGATAGGCGAGGCGATTGCTTGTCCAGCTCCAAGGCGTAAATTCGTTGCTCAGCATCGCCATGTAGAGTCAGGTTAGTAAGAGAGCGCTGTTTGAGTCGCAGGTTGAGGTTGTCCGGAAGGGTCTGGGGAGGGCGCTGGGCCGGGCTGCCGACCTGATACACTGAGAACTCAGCACCTCTCTTCATGGCTCATCACTGAAACCATTCTCTTTTTGCTAGCCTCCCTTTGCTTTAACCTATCAGCTAAAAAGTACATTCATCCTGGCTGTGTTGTAGCTGACTATAGGTTGGAAGCAAAGGGCTTCACACATGGGTACCAAAGCGCTCCCTCTCAGCTAAACAGGTAGAGTTCAGATCCATGTTGGAGCCATGCTCCCCATAAAATATCACCACTTAAGTCCTTCACTGCTTCTTCTCTGGTCCTCATAGTTTACCGCCTTCAGTTCTCGACCCCCACAGCAAGTTGATACACGTCCCTTCGTCTTCTGGCCATCCTCCTTGTATGCTCTTTATCTTCCTCCCTTGTAATAAGGCAGTCGGACTTCATTCACTCTTATCTTGCCCTCCTCCTTCTCCTCCTCCTCCGTTGCCCTTAATTACCACCTCATCGCTCCATATTGCCTCCCTTCCTCTGCTGCCGTGATGCTCCGTCCCTCCTCGCGGCAGAGTGTGAGCCGCAGCCGGCAGAGGACTCACACATCTCTCTCTCCCTCTCTCTTGCACTGTGCTCACTGTTTAGCATCCTCTATTCTTTCTAATTCTTCCCTATTGCATTCTCTCACTTTCTCCTGCCTGCCTATATTTCTTCCTTCGCTGTCCCTCCATTTTCAATTGTTTCGAGAGCGCACCTGTAAGCTCGCTGCCCCTTATCGACTGCCAAACTTAATTAATGGAGGCGCTTAACTGCAAGCCGTTGACTTATCGCAGATCAACAGTGAGACCGGAGAACCAACATATTACTCATCAATCATTGCAGGCTTTATTAGAATAATAGGTGCTGTGCACGTGTTTAACAAGGCTAATTTGTAATATTTGAATGGACAGCAGGGTCCATAAAATGCAGCAGAAACGGGGTCTACAAACTCGTCATCTGTCTATGTTTTTTTTCTGCTGGTGCGCCATTCACTGCTGCGACTTATGGTGCAAAAAATCAGGTAGGATTTTGTTTCGGTATTCATGTATCTTACCGTGCTATAAGATCTTTCTAAAACAAATGGGATTTAGCTCAATAAATGCCAGGAAACATCGATCAACGCCATCCCTCCACTACACAACCAAAAGGTCCCATATGAAACAATGCGAAGCGACAGTGGGACACAACAAACAAGTGTTTTTGAATAGATTCCAAGCAAAAGTTAATGGTCGGTTGCAGTCCAATTTTACCCATGAAATTAAAAGGTTGGGAAAAACCACGATCATGGTGGAAACAAAGTCTGGGAAGACCGAGTCCAGTTTCACTCAGTCTTTTCAGAGATAAAATGCCAAGATATTCCTCCCATGTTTTGATCTTCTGTCATGTTTCACGACAAGAACAGTTCTTGAAATTACATCTCGAACAAAACGAGAGCTCATCGTTGACTCCAAATAAAGATGTGTTTCCTTGGTCATGCAATGGCTTTGTGTGACACCATGGTGCGGGTTGTCAAAGATGACGGCAGCCGCGGGGGCGTAAACAAAGAGCCACAGATGCTCCCTGTGCCTGACTGTCAGTGCTGACCTTTTCCCTTTGTGACACAGCATGGCCAGGGGAGAGAGGATGTGGGAAGGGTCCCCAAATAGGAATAAACAAGCAGGGGGGACTGGCGAACCGAGAACCAAAAGACAATTGTTGCGCTATTAAAAAAAATCTCCTTTGAAAAATGATTGTTTAACAAATAAAAGATTGAGTTTACACACTTAGAGAAGGTGAAGAAATTCAATCAATTTCTGGCCACCATAATAAAATTCAATCCTCTACGTTGCATGGTTTGGACAAACGTAGTAAAAGAATCTTAACACACACACACACCCACATACCCACACACACCCACACACATACACCCCTCCCCCATCCCCACACTTATGAACACTACTTCCCTCGTCCTCGCCTGCTTCCCTGCGATTGGGTCCTAATTCCTCGTACCTCGCCTCGATGTCTCCCCAAAGACGTAACAGAATTAGAGAAAAGATAAAGCGCGATTTATCGATGGGTGGATGTTTTACAACTCCCGTCATGACAGAAAAAAAAGTGTTCCGGGGAGCACCTAGAAACTGCATTTGGAGCACATCATGTAAAAACAACAATTCATACATCAACTCTGCTTTCAGCTGTAACAAATACAAAGTTGAGTATACACACTTAGAGAAGGTGAAGAAATTCAATCACTTGTCTATTAGGATCCGACAGCCGTTTCTGGCCACCAGAAAAAAATTCAACTCTCTACGTTGCACGGTTAGGACAAACGTAGCGAGAGAATCTTAACATACACACACACACACACACACACACACACTCAGTCACACACCTATAAATCACGCTTTTTAAGGATTATAGATAACACCCATTACCTTCCCAGATTCCTTGTAGAAGTCGCATCAGGGGCTATCCTGCAACCACCCTTAAATTTGTCTAAATTAATCATATGGCACAGCCCCCTAACTCAAAAGGCAAGCTAATCAATATTCCATTTTAAAAGATTTAACCAAAGCAAAACACTGAATACAAAAGTATTGGTGCGACAATGGCAAAAATTCTGGTTGTGTCCGTACCTGATATCTCCTCCAGGCACTGTTTGGCTGTCTTGCTGTAGACCAGCTCCCCCTTGGTGGGGCTGAGGCAGGGGTCGGCCGGGGCCATAGTGGTGCAATCATTCTCTGAAAACGTCCTGCAGGCGCACATATAAATCATACCGAATGGTTCGAAAAAGGAGATCTGAGAAAATCACATAAGACAGGAAGTCTACAAAATTGTTTTGTTTCACTTCTGGGGAACATGATCAATGATATGTCATATTTCATTTACCAAGAATGGATTTTCGATTTATTTTAAAGAGAGCACATACAAAATTGAAAATAAAGTAATACCTTGGGTTTACTAACTATGCATTTCTCACCAATGCTATGTTGACTTGTTATTTACATGGTGTAAATGGCACACAAATGCCATTTTACATGTCATTATTCATTCATTCATCTTCCACACCGCTTATCCTCACAAAGGTCACCAGGGTTGCTGGAAAGATTAGGGTTACCACAGGGCAGCAGGCGGTGAACACCTTGAATCGGTTGCCAGCCAGCGCAGTGCACAATGAAACAGCCAACTACGTACTCATGATCACAATCACACCGCCACCGATTGGGAATCGAACCCAGACTGCCTGCACCAAAGTCAGGCAGAAGAACCACTGCACCATCGGGTGGCCAGTGTCATTGTGTTCTTTTGAAATATAAATGGTTTGCCAATAGCATACGTTAAAAGTTCATTTTTGTCATGGCTAACAGCTCGTTATTTTCAATTGCATTGCAACGAATTTGCTTCTTGTAGTGTGACCAGTTCGAATCTTTTATTGACTTCTCAGGTTAATTAACACGGTGAAGAAAGGCTTCAGCAAACTGCGACCACATCTTCCGCGTGCCGTGTCAGCCATGGCAAAGGATAAAAGAGCACCTCCCGTTGCAGCAGATGGACACCTCAAAAGGGAAGGGGACATTTTCGGACCAAATAGTTGCAGTGTGGGTGTGTCCGTGCAAAAATGTGGTTTTGTGTACAATCAGAGTTCGACGGTCGTGACAAGGATGGGGGCCAGTGCGCTCGGTGATAATGGTGTGGTACACACACACAAACAGACAAAATGGACGCACACTGGGACAAAGTGAAGAAAAGTAACACCTGCGAAGCTGCAGATAAAATACCTCACCTGAACAAATCAGCGGTTTTCACATATGAAATCGTGTTTCTTCTGCTTCGGTGCAGAAATAGAACCAATCACCAAAAATAAAATGCTTGGAAATTGCAGATAACTTCAGCAGTAATATTTCATTCATGTGAAGTGAGTGTGCTTTCCAAAATGTATTGTAAGATGAAAGGCAGATCACCCTTGCTTAAAATGAATAGTAATTCAATTTGGAATTCGATAATATGGAAACAGTGATAAAAGAGCTGAAAGCATTTTGTTTTTATAAACGAGGTAGTTCGTTTACAACTCGGCCTGCAGTTAGAGCAGACAGTTTGATTTTGTGTGGGTAGGACATTAATCAAATGTACACACAGGCTTAGAACTGCTAAGATTTTTAAAGTGGGAGAGAGGGAGATAAGTCTAAAAGGGACCAACTAAATTGGCCAATTTGGACAGCAAATGAAAGGAAATTGCAACACAGCAGTAGACTTTTCCACTTAATGCTGAAACCGACTGTTGGTGTGTGCGGATGATGGCTGAAAATGAGAGTTAGAGAGCTGATATAACAACCGCACTAAGCCCACAGAAGTCAGTACAGGTAAAGGATTAGTTGAAATGCACCTTTACGCCATATCTGCGGCTGATAGTGATAAATCCTGCAAGCCTGATTCCCACACAGCTGCCACAAAAGTTACAATCCTTGATTTGGTATTCTTTCAAAATAGCAAAAACAGGAAGCCAACAAACATGAATTACCTTCATGCAGTGAATTTATAGAGCAGCTGTCTGGTGCATATGCACAAACAACAGTTAGGTCCCGTCCCCACCCGAAGACGGAGGGATGCTACCCTCTCATCCACCGGGGTAAACCACAACATACAGGCACCGAGCCGGGGAACAACAAGTATGCCCACACCCGCTCGGCGCCTCTCACCGTGAGCAAGTCCAGAGTGAAAGAGTGTCCAACCCCCCTCAAGAGGAGTGGTACCAGAACTCAAGCTGTGCGTACAGGTGAGCCCAACTACATCAAGGCGGAACTTCTCAACCTCACGAACTAAGTAAGAGAACTGTCGTTTTAACAATAATATTACTGACAAGGAAAAGGTTGTCTTTCATACAATCAAGGAATAGAATTTCTGATCTTATCTCTTTAACAAGAAATCCACTTTAGAAAATGCATTTTCTTGAGAAATGCTTCTATGTGGTTGTTTCTGATCAAATGTGTGAGCAACCATACATTGAATGTGACCCGAAAATGAATGGGCTTGACTTTTTAAGAGAACTGTTATTTTTTGTGAAAAAATGAATATAACCGTGTGTCATAAGAATTATTCAAGTTGGAACTGTGAATTTGCTTTGTCAAAGCATTCTCACATTGAATGTCTGGGACGCCATTCACTAGAATTATATTTCCAGCTATCTGCTCGGGTACGATAGCGGCACTCAATTGCGCTCAAGGGAAGCGCCGCCCGCCTTTTGGCAGAGCTGCCTGCGTGAGGTGAAGTAGGTAGACAGATGTGGGAAAAGAGGTAATGGATTAAGGCTTGTTTAATGGGATTGCAAACTCTTATTGTCGCAGAACAAAAGGCATCTGAGAGACTTTGGCAGTTCCTCTAGTTTCTTTCTTCGCCTTCCTGTCATGGCATAAAATTGGCCCAGGGTCAGATTTACATGCTTTCTGCATGTCTGAGGGGGTTTAACCACACCTCTCAACACGCATCAAAATACTACAGTCAAGATGTGCCAAGCAGTCAGCATTGAAAGGTGAATAAAGTAAAAACGTTTTTTTAACATATTGTTAGGTTTGGTTTGGGTTGTTATTTCATTTTTCCACTCCGTGTGTGCGCATGTTCGCTTTTTACCTTGTTTGTCTCTCCTCGCTTGCCCTTCCCTCTTGTTTCTAGCTGTGTGTCATTGATAATTACTTCCGGTCTTGTCTATTTAAACCTCACGGATTTCTTTGTAATTTGTCGGACCGTCTGATTTACACTACCTTGTCTCCACTTTCGATATTTCCAAGTCTCCTCGTGTCTGCTCCGTCAGGTTTGAGTTTACTATTTAACACCTTTTGTTATTTCCTTTGCCTCTATTGTGGAATTAGTCCTAAATGAATCCATTATACAGTATAATATATCGTATTTACTCGCATATAAGCCGCACGCGCATATAAGCCGCACGCGCATATAAGCCGCACCCTTAAAATTCCCTTAAAAATTTTGAATTTTACAATTTCTCCCCCTGATTCCCAAGAAAAATAATCACAAGTGGTATTTCTGAGATACTTGATGAATCAAACGCATATTATTAGGGTCAATATCATAAGTTAATATGCTTGTCTTTGTAAATGCAAAATATCAAATTATTCAATTTGAAAAAAGAAATAAGTCTATCTTAAGATGAACCTGATGCTTTCTGATTACAGAAATTATAATTTTCTTACCAGAAGTTTAAGATGTTGTGGCAGCCATATTGCTTCTAATGTCAAAATATCTCAATTATTTCGAGGGTTTTTGGTATTATGGTGTTATCGATGGTATTACTCTAATAGTTGTCACTTTTGAACAAAAAATAAAACAAAAACAAAAAAATCAAAGTGGAATTTTGTTTTGGACGCACACTGGGACAAAGTGAAGAAAAGTAACACCTGCGAAGCTGCAGATAAAATACCTCACCTGAACGAATCAGCGGTTTTCACATATGAAATCGTGTTTCTTCTGCTTCGGTGCAGAAATAGAACCAATCACCAAAAATAAAATGCTTGGAAATTGCAGATAACTTCAGCAGTAATATTTCATTCATGTGAAGTGAGTGTGCTTTCCAAAATGTATTGTAAGATGAAAGGCAGATCACCCTTGCTTAAAATGAATAGTAATTCAATTTGGAATTCGATGATATGGAAACAGTGATAAAAGAGCTGAAAGCATTTTGTTTTTATAAACGAGGTAGTTCGTTTACAACTCGGCCTGCAGTTAGAGCAGACAGTTTGATTTTGTGTGGGTAGGACATTAATCAAATGTACACACAGGCTTAGAACTGCTAAGATTTTTAAAGTGGGAGAGAGGGAGATAAGTCTAAAAGGGACCAACTAAATTGGCCAATTTGGACAGCAAATGAAAGGAAATTGCAACACAGCAGTAGACTTTTCCACTTAATGCTGAAACCGACTGTTGGTGTGTGCGGATGATGGCTGAAAATGAGAGTTAGAGAGCTGATATAACAACCGCACTAAGCCCACAGAAGTCAGTACAGGTAAAGGATTAGTTGAAATGCATAATAGTATAATATATCGTATTTACTCGCATATAAGCCGCACGCGCATATAAGCCGCACCCTTAAAATTCCCTTAAAAATTTTGAATTTTACAATTTCTCCCCCTGATTCCCAAGAAAAATAATCACAAGTGGTATTTCTGAGATACTTGATGAATCAAAAGCATCTTATTAGGGTCAATATCATAAGTTAATATGCTTGTCTTTGTAAATGCAAAATATCAAATTATTCAATTTGAAAAAAGAAATAAGTCTATCTTAAGATGAACCTGATGCTTTCTGATTACAGAAATTATAATTTTCTTACCAGAAGTTTAAGATGTTGTGGCAGCCATATTGCTTCTAATGTCAAAATATCTCAATTATTTCGAGGGTTTTTGGTATTATGGTGTTATCGATGGTATTACTCTAATAGTTGTCACTTTTGAACAAAAAATAAAACAAAAACAAAAAAATCAAAGTGGAATTTTGTTTTATTTCAAAATCAAGGCTACTAGCATTTGGCCAGTCAGAGCACGTTTAACGAGGTTTAGACGGCAGCTGCCCCGGGACCTAGGTAAGATGGCTGTGCCGTGAGCGAGCAGTGATGGGAACGTGAGTTTTTTCACGTTTTATACAAGATACGTACATTTTTTTCTTGAATTTCATTCATATACGTCAAAATAAATTTTGTTTAGCGTTTTATCTATTTATGTTTTCTCTATTTTGAAATAAATAACCGTATCAGCCGCATTCGCTTGCGTCTTGACGTCATCATGCCATGGCAGCGTCAACTTGCAGTTTCGTGCATGTCGTGTTTTTATGCACATATAAGCTGTACCCTCGATTCAGTGATCTTTTTTTTGTCCGACAAAAGCGGCTTAATGTGAGTAAATACGGTAAGTGAAATGTAATGCCCTAAAATGGACTCGCTTATGTAAGCCCCTGCGAATCTTGTAAACATCTTCCCAGGAAAGCGGTGCGTGTTCGCCAAATAAAGACGTAGGATTGCAGAGGCGCCCTGCTTGTATCTGGCTATATTAGACAAGCACGTTCGATAAAGATCGGGTTCTTCCTCCTCAATGAAGAACGGGTTTCTTGCTCCTAAGCAGTAAGTGTGTGCTGATTTTTACTACCATACCTCCTGTTTAAGTTATTAAAGTTTAGTTTGAGCACTCATTCCCTCGTCCATTGGCTGCTTCCCTGCAATTGGGTCGAATTCCGTATTTCCACGACACGACGTTGCCAAAGACGTGACATTGCCATGATAGTTGAGAACCAGCAGGAAGTCCTATGATGTGCTTGATTTCCGTTCCGTAATAAGTGCAGAATTAGTCTTACCTGTACATAAAGGGAGCCACAGTAGCAGTATTGGGGCGGTTGTGGTGTTGCTGCTGTGGGAGCTGAACAATTCCATTGCCTCCAAGTGGCCCGCCTCCCACTGTCAACACCCCACCAGATGCAGACAGTGCCGAGGTACTGGTAGAGGAGGTTATGCTGGTTTGTTTGGCCTCTGGAGCCCCGACCGAGCGCTGCGTGCAGAAACTGCCAGTCTGTCTACCTTTTGTGAGCTTGACTCGCTCTGTGTCGCCTCCGCGCAGGCTGGCGCAACTGTTTAGACCCGTCTGGCTTTGGGACTGACTGTGCGGCTTTGCCGCAGCAGTGGATGGGACTTTAAGTCCTGGTTTGGGGATACCGCTAGAACCCGAGGAGTCTTTCTTTGCTTGTTTTGCTCCCTTGGGTACAAGGCTGGCGATTTTGGACGTCTTTTTTGCCGAGTCTGTAAAAGAGTCTCGCTCCTCTTTGGATGGGATGCAGACTTGCTTGCTCACGGCCTTGCTTTTGTCCTCCTTGTCTTTGGATGTGGACCTGCAAGCGTTTGGGGGACCCTTGGAAAATGACGAGGAAGACGAGGTATGAGAATTTGTGGCACTCAGAGAAGAGGCAGAAGTCTTGGCGGGCATCTGTTTGACCGTAGAACTGCTACTGCCACTGCATACTGAGCCCGTGGGCGTAAGTCTATCCTCGATGTATTCAGACATATCATCCTCTTCTTGTAGAGACATCTCAGCCATGGATGGCGACACCCGGGAGGCCGATCGAGGATTAATCATTCGGAACTTTTCGAGCATGGACCTATGAGGCGCGGCATTTGCTTTGGAACCGTCGCCACCGTGCGGATGGAGACCTTCCTGGCTCTGTGGTGACGGTGAGTTTGCGGGACTGGCCAACATGGAGGAAGTAGCGCTGTGCTTGAGGTTCATAGATTTGCTCCGCCAGGACTTGCTGGCGGCGGCTGAGGGGATGGCAGAGGCCAGCTGCTGCCCACTTAGGCTTGTGGGAACAGTCCCACCTTCACCACTTCCATTCATGCTGCCGGCAACTGGGAAGCTCCTGATTGCCTCTGGAAGAAAAAAAATACATAATGGTTACATTAGGACATACAGTGTCACTCATTCAGGATTTGATAATACCATTAGCATCCCAGCGGATGAGTGGCTAGCACAGGTGTGGGCAAACTATTCCACAATGGACCGCAGTGCGTGGGGGTTTTCATTCATCATATCATTACATTCCTCAAAGGAAAAGCAGAAGTTTGAACGACTGAAGTTCTTTGAAAACCTTTACAGACTTTGAATTTTTAGACTCCACATTTTCACCAGTCAGTTTGTTGCATGAAGTAATTCTCTGCAGGTGTTTTGCACAATTCTGTGCAACTTTGAAAATATTCATTATGAAAAAAGTATCTGGTCCTTGTTAGCAGAATACGTACTTTCTCGACTATGGATATAGACTCATCACTACACTGATTTCTGAAAGGATCGAGTGCATTTTTTTGCCTTAGAAATCTGCCACGGCAAAGATAGTTGTGTCCATGTAAAAACAACAAAAAGATTCCCCTACTTATTTTAATATGGATGCTTTAAAAACTCTTACAATTATAGTTATGATCTAGAAATGAACTGAATAAAGGAAGCAATTACTTTCGGCTTCGGTACATGAAGGTGACTCTGATCCAAAGATTGCCTATATTGCTATCAGCATTTTGGTGGGTTATGCGCAGTTAGAATTTAATTCATTTTGTCAGTCAGCTGTACCAATGCAGGCCTTAATTAGGTCTAAAGCCATATATAGCCGTAGGCCTTCTCAAATTGCTCCATATGCACAACATAAAAGTTGTTGCAGTTGAATTGTGCGCGTGGGTTGAAGTGTCACAGTTGACAGTGGTAAGTTCGACACCCTTTAACCGGATGTCTGTCGGACTGTCAGTTAGCAAAGCGGACAGGGTTAGATGCGACACAATGAGTCAGCCGAATCTTCTCGGATTATAAGGTTCCTTCAGGCATAGCAGAAAAAGTTTGGCTTGGCTTGGATGGTACAGAGGCACGTTAACAGGCTTACATGTGACACGCTTCACTAAGGCTGTCAAACACGCTTGCTGGTGGGTTTAAGTTCTCACAAAGTGTACTTCCTCTCACGTGAGTTAGCATAAACGCATCATTGAGGTACTATAAAATCATATGCTGCGACGAGGTGTCTTCTAAAATAAGTAGCACCTGACTTTAATTAACTGATTACACTTGCAAAAGGTATCCTCTTGTTGAGTTGGAATGAAAACCTGCACCCACTGCGGCCCTTTGAGGACCGGTTTGACACCCCTGTATTAGAGCATGGCAACGCCTGTAGAATATTTTTTGGCCCTGGAGGTGATGCATGTATTTAAAGTCCTTGTGCATGTTGTTCAAGTATTGGCTCAATTAACCCCATCTTTAGAGAAACCCTTCCTCCCTTTATGTCATTTTGTGTGAAAATTCAAACACTGGAGCTTAAATACAAACACTGGAGCTTTTCAGATATCAGAACTTGGCCCACAATTGAAATATTAGTTAGGAATACAGCCATATTTTACTCACCAAAAATCCTTTTTACACAATATCCATCCTCCTTTCTTTCTTCCTTCATTCCTATCGCCATCGAAGCTAATGATGAAAGTCGAGCCTGTCCTGTCATATTTCCGGCATAGTCCGTTTTGAATGAAAATGGCTTTAAATCAACACAACAATATACTATTTGCTTGTGGAGCTAAGTTAGCGCGCTGAAAGTGCCCCACACCATTTTCCCGGCTGTAACAGGCTTGCTAGCTTCGGAGTAGATATACATAGATATACATATGTATATCTATGTATATCTACTTATCTACCTATCGACCTATCGACCTATCGACCTACCGACCTACCGACCTACCGACCTACCGATCTCTCTCTCTCTCTCTCTCTGTCTCTCTCTGTCTCTCTCTGTCTTTCTCTCTCTCTCTCTCTCGCTCTCTCTCTCGCTCTCTCTCTCGCTCTCTCGCTCTTTCTCTCTCTCTCTCGCTCTCTCGCTCTCTCGCTCTCTCGCTCTCTCGCTCGCACTCTCGCTCTCTCGCTCGCACTCTCGCTCTCTCGCTCTCTCGCTCTCTCGCTCTCTCGCTCTCTCGCTCTCTCGCTCTCTCTCTCTGTCTCTCTGTCTCTCTCTCGCCCTCTCTCTGTCTCTCTCTCTGTCTCTCTCTCTGTCTCTCTCTCTGTCTCTCTCTATGTCTCTCTCTCTGTCTCTGTCTGTCTCTGTCTCTCTCTATGTCTCTCTCTGTCTGTCTCTGTCTCTCTCCTTGTCTCTGTCTCTCTCTGTCTCATGCACACACGCACGCACACGTGCTTGTGTGTGCGTGGGTGTACGCATGCTCTATTTTATATATATATATATAATAGAGCATGCATACACCCACACATGCTCTATTATATATATATATATATATATATATATATATATATATATATATATATATATATATATATATATATATATATATATATATATATAAATAGAGCATGCGTACACCCACGCACACACATACACACACACATATATACATATACAGTGGTACCTCAACATACGAGTACCCGGCATACGAGCAATTTGAGATACGAGACCAATTTTGCTATACGAGCACACAGCGGACGCGAAAGGCTGATCATAAGAACATCATGGGCACTGTCTCTCTCCCCGCAACTCCCTCGTGTAATGTCTCTGTGGTCGCAACTCTCTCGTGTAATGTCTCTGCGAGCACTGGGCGGAGCGGAGCGTTGCATTTTTTCAGTGTTTTTTTCCACCCGTTAGTCAGTGTGAATGGCATATACCAAGGGTCCCCAAACTTTTTCCTGTGAGGGCCACATAACCTTTTCCTTCTCTGATGGGGGGCCGGTGTCAGTTTGTAACAGAAAAAGTGTGATGATCGTAGGGGAGCTTAAAAATTTATTGTTTTCCAGAAAGCCACACATAACCAAATAACCCTTTCCAGGTTCTTTACAGAAAAAAGTCAGGAAACAAATAATAACACTATTAATGAAATAAATAATAACTAAATAACCCTCTCTGAGTTCTTCACAGAAAAAACAGGAAATAAATAACACTATTTATGAAATAAATAATAACTAAATAACTCTCTCTGGGTTCTTCATAGAAAAAAAAAACCATGGAACATTAACTTTCTGTTGTGCCATGCACAATCTTAACAGATAAAAGTTCAGCTCAGTTGTCAGAGCAGAATCTCTCTCACGTCAACACTTTGCAGCACAGTGCTTGCTGGTGAATTAGGCAGTGGACTCATAGCGGGGCGGTGAGACCCCTTTTTTCCAACTCCCGGTTCATGCGTCCCATTAGACCGCGAGTTTCGCCCACCATGCTAGGAGCCCCGTCAGTCGTGATGCTAGCTAGCTTTGACCAGTCCAGGTCCAACTTCTCCATGGTTTGACACATTTTGTCAAAAATATCCTCTCCCGTTGTAGTCCCTTTGAGACTTTGGAGGGCTGCCAGATCCTCACATATCTCAAAGTTTGCGCTAACTCCACGAATAAAAATGAGCAGTTGCGCTGTGTCTTGCACGTCCGTGCTTTCATCCAGTAATAATGAAAAAAAGTCAAATTCTTTCGTCTTCTGCTGCAGCTGGGCATATATACTACTCCCGATTTCTTCAACGCGTCTGGTGATTGTACTCGCCGACAGACTTACGGCATTAAATGCATCTTTCTTCTCGGGACACACCTCCTCCGCGACAGCATCCATACATTTCTTAACAAACTCTCCGTCAGTGAAAGGCTTACCGCTGCTTGCTATCAGTTTAGCAACTCGAAAGTTGGCCCGAACGGATGCCTGGTTCAGCTGAGCTTGGCGTAAAAATGTATTCTGCTGAGATAGTAGTTCACTTTTTCGCTTTGAGTTTGTCTGCTCGTATTTGGCCTTGCAAGCTATCGTACTTGTCTTTGTGACGGGATTCATAGTGTCGGTGAAGATTGTATTCTTTGAATACCGCCACCGTCTCTTGACAGATTAGACAAACAGCCTTTTCTTTGCATTGAACAAAAAAATAATCGTTTGTCCACTCCAGGTTAAATACCCTGCATTCTGAATCAATTTTTCTCTTACCTAACTTTTTCGCCATTATTCCGTTCTCTCTTTGACAGGGCGGGGCCTATGATTTTTTGGGGGATTTTTTTTTCTTTCTGGAAAAATGTTTTTTTTTTCAAATAGGAAATAAATCCAATAGCATCTCTGGTATTGTTCAGAGGGCCGGGCCAAATGTGCTGACGAGCCGTATCCGGCCCACGGGCCGTAGTTTGGTGACCCCTGGCGTATACACTACTTCTCATTGGCAAGTGGTTGTGCGTTGGATTGGATAACTTTATTCTTCCCGTTTTCGGGAAATTTCGTTGTCACAGTAGCAAGAGGGTGAGAATGCAGGTATTGGAAAGGCATTTTAGACATAACTAGATAGGTAATAAGTTAATAAATAAATAAGTGTGTTGCTGAAATATATATGTATATAAACATATATATATATATATATATATATATATATATATATATATATATATATATATATATATATATATATATATATATATATATATATATATGAACAACCGACCACAGACTGTTAGACTTGGTCCCCACCTCTCTTCCTCCATTACACTAAGCACTGGCTCCCCTCAAGGCTGTGTACTGAGTCCTCTTCTGTACTCCCTGTACACCTACGACTGTACACCCACCCACCAGTCTAACACCATCATCAAATTCGCTGACGACACCACTGTGGTCGGACTCATCTCAGGAGGGGATGAGTCGGCTTACAGAGATGAGGTCAACAATTTGTCTTCGTGGTGCTCGGTGAACAATCTCACACTGAACACCACGAAAACTAAAGAAATCATCCTGGACTTTCGCAAACACGGCACAGATCTGGCCCCACTCCTCATAAATGGAGTATGTGTAGACAGGGTCCAGTCCTTTAAATTCCTGGGGGTCCACGTCACGGACAAGCTCTCATGGTCTACAAACACCACGGCAGTGGTGAAGAAGGCTCAGACACGACTCCACTTCCTCAGGGTACTTAGGAAGAACAACTTGGGCACCAATCTTCTGAGAACCTTCTATAGAACCACTGTAGAGAGCATCCGTGCGTACGGCATCACAGTGTGGTACGCTGGAAGCACGGCGGCAGACAAAAAGGCCATGCAGAAAGTGATTAACACTGCCCAGAGGATTGTCGGCTGCTCTCTGCCCTCACTTGAAGACATTGCCAGCCCTCGTTACCTCAGCAGAGCCAAGAACATCATAGGGGACCCTTACCACCCTGGTCACAATCTGTTCCAGCTGCTGCCCTCTGGCAGACGCTATAGGTCCCACAAAGCACGGACAAATAGGCTTAAGGAGTTTTTTCCCCACATCCATCAGAAATTTAAACTCGCGCTAACATAACACACATTCCCCTCTGCGGTATATGAACAGATGTTTGGTTGGTGATCTGCCTCCTACTAGCTGACTGAGGAAAGGTAAGTGGAAGACAGTGAGAGGTAAGCGAGAGGTAAGCGACCTGTATCCTCAACAGCGGAATGACAAATTACAAGTCCGTAACTTACACTTATTAGGTCTTTTGCCGATTAAACGTAGCTTATGGAGAAGCACCATCAATTTCGTCACACGCAGTTTCTGCGTGTGATGACAAGTAGGCTTTTGTGTTGTGATAATGACGACAGGGCCTATGTCCGATTATTATTATTATATATATATATATATATATATATATATATATATATATATATAGTCTACATATACATACATACACATAGATGTACATGCATACATAAGGTAGGTCTTAACACTCAGCCGTTTGTTTTGTTAAAGAGCCTGACATCTGATGGGAGGAAGGAAGCGCTCCTTCCTGCAATGATGGTGCAGCAGTCTATTGCTGAAAGAGCTCCGGATGGACTCCACAGACTCATGCAGGGGTGGGAGGTGCTGTCCATGATGGACATTGGATTGGATTGGATAAATTTATTCATCCCGTATTCGGGAAATTTCGTTGTTCCAGTGGCAAGAGGGTGAGGATGCAGGAATAGCAAAGGCATTTTAGACATGAATAGATAGGTAATAAGTAGGTCAAGAAATAAATACATGAATAAATATATAATTAAATAAGCGTGTTGGTTAGCACATATATACATACATACATACACATAAATGTAGATGCATGCATACGGTAGGTCTTAACACAGCCATTTTTTTGTTAAAGAGCCTGACAGCTGATGGGAGGAAGGATCTGCGGAAGCGCTCCTTCCTGCAATGAGGGTGCCGCAGTCTATTGCTAAAGGAGCTTCGGAGGGACTCCACAGACTCATGCAGGGGGTGGGAGGTGCTGTCCATGATGGACATCATCCTGGTCAGCATCCTCCGCTCTCCCACTTCCTCCACAGAGTCCAAAGGACAGCCTAGAACAGAGCTGGCCCTCCTGACCAGCTTATTCAGCCTGTTCCTGTCCCTCTCCGTGCTCCCGCATCCCCAACAAAGCACTGCATAAAACACTGTAGATGCCACCACAGTGTCGTAGAAAGTTCTCAGCAGTGTCCTGCACACTCCAAAGGACCGTAGACTCCTCAGTAGGTAGAGGCGGCTCTGGCCCCTTTTGTACAGGGCATCTGTGTTTGTGGACCAGTCTAGTTTGTTGTTGAGGTGAACACCCAGGTACTTAAAATTCTCCACGATTTCAATGTCTGTACCCTGGATGTTCACCTGAGTGGTCTGTTGAGGATTCCTCCGAAAATCGATGACCATTTCCTTTGTCTTACTGGTGTTGATGTAGAGGTGGTTTTGCCTACACCAGTCAACAAAGGCTGTGATGACTCCCCTGTACTCTAGGTCTTTCCCGTCCGTCACTCGTCCAACAATAGCGGTGTCGTCAGAGAACTTCTGGAGGTTGCAGGTGTCTGTATTATGTTTGAAATCCGATGTGTAGTGGGAGAAGAGGAGTGGGGAGAGCATCGTGCCTTGCGGGGCCCCCGTGCTGCAAGCTACCACATCAGACGTACAGTCCTGAAGTCTCACATATTGTGGTCTGTCAGTGAGGAAGTTTATGATCCATGCAGCTAGGTGGTTCCTTACTCCAGCCTCTTCCAGTTTCCCTCTCAGTAGGACCAGCTGAATGGTATTGAACGCACTGGAGAGGTCAAAAAACATCATTCTCAGTGTGCTTCCCATGTTCTCCAGGTGTGAAAGAGACCTGTGCATCAGGTAGGTGGTAGCATCTTCCACACCAATGCCTGGACCATAGGCAAACTGCAGAGGGTCCAACTCTGCATTCATCAGGAGGCTGAGGTGATTGAGGATGATTCTCTCCAAAGTCTTGATCAGGTGAGAGTTTAATGGTACCGGCCTGAAGTGGTTTGGCTCCCTGGGGTTCACAGTTTTTGGAACTGGGACCACACAGGAAGTTTTCCACAAGGTGGGGACCTTCTGCAGACTGAGGCTGAGGTTGAAAATATGCAGAATCACTTTGCCAAGGTGATCCGCACAGTCTCTCAGTAGTCTGGAGCTGAGGCCGTCTGGACCGGTAGCCTTCGTTATCTCTCTCTTCAGCTCCTTCTGGACCATTTTCAGACTCTCCTTCTCCCCAGACCTAAAAGCCCTCTTCTTCTTGTTCAGGAGGGCCTTTAGATCCCTGGTGACCCACGGCTTATTGTTGGAGAAACAATGGACCTTCTTGGAGGGTACAGTGTTCTCAACACAGAAGTTAATATAATCTGTGATGCAGTGGGTCAAGCTGTCAATGTCTTTCCCATGTGAATTGCACAGCACCTCCCAGTCAGTGGTCTCAAAAAAGTCCCTCAGTACCATGCTGGTCTCCTCTGCCCATCTTTGTATGATCCTCGTGGTAGGTTTTATTTTTCTCACCATAGGGATGTAGGTGGGGATCAGATGGACCAGGTTGTGGTCTGAGCGGCCCAGTGGGGGCAGGGGGACTGAGCTGTATGCCTCCTTGTGGTGGCATACAGCAGGTCCAGAGTTTTTTGTTCCCTGGTGTGGCACTTCACATACTGAGTGAAGGTGGGGAGAGTAGAAGCCAAGGAAGCATGTTTAAATTCACCGGATAAGAAGGAGAGACTGGGGGTGTGACATCTGCAGCCGTTAGCTCTTCCATTTTAAGGGCATATTTCCTGGTTGTGCTTACGTTACTTCCTTTTTGAATTTGTCTACGTGCAAACAACATCTTCCCTTTCGGAACACAGAAAGGAAATGATTGTACATTTGTGATTATGAAATAAAACAAAATTCCGCTTTGATTTTTTTCTTTTTATTTCTTGTTCGAAAATGACAACTATTACAGCAATATGAACCATCGGAAAAAAATGAGATATTTCGACATTAGAAGTAATTTGGCTGCCACATCTTAAACTTCTGGTAAGAAAATTATAATTTTTCAGAGCATCGGGTTCTCATCAAGATAGACATTTCTTTTTCAAATTAAATAATTAGATATTTTGCATTCACAAAGACAGGCATATTAACTTTCTTATGGTATTAACCCAATACAGTGGTACCTTGACATACGAGTTCCCCGACAAACGAGCAATTTGAGATACGAGTAAAATTTCGGGCAAATATTTATCTTGAGATATGAGACAAAATTTGATATACGAGCATACAGCAGACGCGAGAGGCTGGTCATAAGAACATCATGGGCACTGTCTTTCTGGTCGCAACTCCCACGTGTAATGTCTCTACGAGCACTGGGCGGAGCGTTGGAATTTTTTGTTAGACAGTGTGAATGGCGGAGCGATCGCGAGGAGTATATACTACGAGAGGAGTATATACTACTCGTTGGCAAGTAGTCGTGCGTTATTCTATTGTGAGGACATTTGTGTGCATCATTTTCGGAATATTTTGAAGGGAATACAAAAGCAAACAACCCTTGATAGGTTGCATCTGAAAGTCAGGGTGGAGGCGGGGCAAATCGAGCCAACCCGGGAGAAGAAAGGTAGCAACATTTAAAACAAAATTAGAATTAAATTTAGTGTAAGGTTAGATTAAACTTATTTTTGAGTGTGTCTGCATCATAATCCAAATTCATTTAAATTTGTTTATGTTATGAGCACGTTACTGTGCAAATAGTCTCCCCTCGCACCCCCCTCTGTCGCTCTGTTGTGAAGCCACGATATTCGAGGGATTACTGTATCTATACGCAGGACTACTTGCCAACCAGAAGTAGTATATATATATCTATATGTATAAATGTGTATATGTGTATATGTGGAAATGTGTATATATATACACACATACATACGACCATTAAATATTGACATACAGACGCTCCCCTACTTACAAACATTCGAGTTACGAACAACGGTACCTACGAACATGTCTGTAAATTGCGTTTATGTCGAAAAATGTTCGTAAGTTTGATTTTGTATTGCGCGCCTTTTTCCAAGTAGTATTCTTTCCGCCGCTAATACCGACGCCTGGCGCTGTGAGAGCTCAGCTCACCCAGCATCCACCTTCCTCTGCCCAGTTCGTTGCAATGCGGAAGTGCGTGAACGTATCTCCAGTGCGCAAAGAACCTTTTTCATTTGTATCATTAAATATCTCGTGCATCCATTATTGAATATGGTTGGTGAAAAGCGAAAGGCTTCTATTGAGGGAGGTGCAAGGAAGAGGCAAGCCATTTCATTTGAAATGAGTGGCAATAATAACGAAGCTTGATGCGCGTCAGAAAGTGGTGAGCGTTGCACGTGAATACAACTTGAATCGTTCGACCGTCAGTACCATTTATAAACATAAAGATCGAGCAGCAGGACCCAAATATTGAACGTTGCACAAAGTTTGCAAATCAATTGAATGATGCCATACAGTGCTACCACATCATTAATGATGAAAAAAAGAAAACTGCAATCGTCATTAGATAGCTTCTTTCGGCCAGTTTCTAGTAAATCTCTCTCTCTCTAATGTAGGTATACAGTACTGTATGTATTCTCTCCATTTTATTAAATGTATTTTTCAGTACAAACCGGTGTGTTACTTATACAAGCCTTAAACATATAAATGCACTTATATAAACCTTCAATATACTTATATAGGCCTTAAACATAAATTATAATACAAAATATAGCACTGAGCAACTTACGAACAAATTCAACTTATGAACAATCGCTCGGAACCTAACTCGTTCGTAAGTAGGGGAGCATCTGTACAGTGAAAGAAAAAGACAGGCCTACAATGGATATTTAAAACTATTGTGTTTGTATAAAGGATATGGCTACTATAATTATAATTGTATGCAAGTAGACCAAACCGAAAGTAGGTAAAACTGGGAAAAAATGTGACACACTAGAAAAAAAGTGTGTAATTTTGGAATCAGCAAGCTAACTAAGATAAACAACTGACTCAAAAGATGTTCATAGCTGCCGACTACTCTGGAATTTCCAGAGTTTTCCAGGAAATGCAACGCAAACTTGGGACTCCGGACAACTTCCCTAAACTCCGGATATCCCCAAAAATTGTCATTTTAATTTTTTTGAAGCAACCATTTCGGAAAAGTACCAAATTTCCAATTTAAATGTCTCGGAATTCACACAATCGCTACAGCTTGGATAGGATTGGATAACTTTATTCATCCCGTATTCGGGACATTTCATTGTGACAGTAGCAAGAGAAGGCATAGTTTATAAGTTAGACAGTAAGTCAAAGGCCGCAGAACAACAAAGCAAAAGCAAAAAGCAAAAGCACAAAGTACAAAGCAAATCAAAGTCAATGGGATCATTAAGAATCACCAAATCATTAAGACAGAAAAGCAGCAAAAACACAAAAACGAGCTACGAGTTTTGGTAGCAAAAACGGATAGACTCAAAAAGACGTAAAGTTGGACAAAAACTGGAACCACACACAGGAAGTCTTCCTGAGATGGGGAACTTCTGCAGACTGTGACCGAGGTAGAGAATATGCAGTCACTCTTCCAAGCGTATCCGCACAGTTCCTCAGTAGTCTGGAGCTGAAGAAAACAGCAGCAGGGCAGAACTCCTCGACTCCGTTGCTGGTAAGCATCGACAGCTCTTCCATCTTATTCCACGATGGAATGGTTGGTCAGAAGTGTTGCCTCTCCTCCCGGCACTTTTGTCCAGCTCCGAAACTCCGGCGGCACCGAGGTGTTGTGTGAAATATGAACTATATTCTTATATTTAATCTTGCACCCTTCTGCACTCTTATGAATTTAGTCACTAGAATAGAATTTTTACTGACACCTACAGGTCAAGGCCTGTCATCACTTTGTATATACACACCCCTTTTCGTGTTCCCGCCTAAAGTTTGTCTCCGCCTAACTTCTATTAAATACCATCACCGACCGAGCGGACGGCGTATCTGGTTGGGGAACCTCGACGTGGACGCTTGGCTCTGTCCGTCCGCTGCCCCCTTCTTAGGAAGGGTGGGGGGTAGCCAAGGGGGCTAACCAAGAACAAAGGAAGCGGACCGAGCAGCGACCATTTTGAGAGCGGTCGAGATGGGGCCTCCCTTTCCAGATAACCTCCATTCGGCCGGGAGTCAAAACTACCACGTGTTTTGCTGCTTCCTCTGTATGAAGATTATTGTCGAGGCAACCCAGCTTTGACATTTTGGTGCCTGAAACCCGGGATTCTTCTCTGCTTTCCGGCCACGGCAGATCGACAGAAGGATGGATGGCTTGACGTCGGCTACTCCAGCCTTGAGAGAGGGCGATCTGGCCTGCTGGCCCGGGAACAGATTACGAATTATCCTTTCGTACAGAGGAGGCACCAAAAAACGGTAAGGCACTTTTTAAAATTAATTTGTAGAATCCAACCCAGCATAAGGCCCCGTTTCCCTTCGAGGAAGGGAAATGCTTCATTCGTAAAAAAAAAAAAGAAAAGTTGCGTATACTCTTCTCTGTGTGTCGGAGATTCTTCTTTCTGTGTGTCGGAAAGGCATCTTTCTGTGTGTCGGATTGATGTTTAATAGTATACAGCAGGATAAAAGGCTGTGTGTCGGCCTATCTGCCTGGAAAGCAGACAGAGGAGGAGGTCGCGCCTCCCCGCCAAGGGACTTCGAGGGTTGTATTAAAAATATAGAAGAAATATATTGTTATACAGTGCCAGATAATGAAAGAGCTCGATATAAAGAAAAAAAGAAATAGAATAAAACTATAAACGCATGCAAGTAATCTTCATATGAATATATATATATATATATATATATATATATATATATATATATAAGTACGCTATGACGCGTTCATAAACGATATAAGTACGATTGCCGCGAAAAATAGGAGTTTAATCGGCGAAAAAGAATACTTAGACGGATAAAAATAAGTATTTAAGACAGGATGGTGGGGGGGTTGAAAAGCAGACCACATGTGAGAGGAAAAAATGGCCGAGCCCAGAGACAAAGGAAAAAATGGCGGCGAGCCAACTGAAGTTAAAACTGCCTTTCTTCCCCAGCCCACTTTCCACTAACCCAGGAAGATATATATATATATGGCCTGTTGAGAAACAGTGCCCCCCCTCTGTTCAGCCCACTCCTCGTGCCAGGCTCCATTCGCAGGCCAGTAGCACGAGGGGGGGGATTGGGGGACTGGAATGCAAGAAATCTCAGGTTACATCTCACATTCCACACATGAAGCAAGGAGGAGCAGAGACAGTAATAGAAAGAAAATAAGAGTTAGAGACAGAAAATTGACAATATAACATATTAGTGACAAATTATGGGTCCTCTAATAAACACTGAAATGTATCATTAGGAAATGATTAAGAAATTGCTAAGTAGAAGGTTAGTTTCTCTAAATTTTAATTGTGGTAAGAGTGAGCTACAAAAAATGGCTCTTATATTAAATAAACACAATCTTGGAGCAGAATAGCAATTCAACAAGTGCAATTTAGCTATTTTAGCAAAAAGAGAGTGAATTGCGATTTAGACTTAAGTATTAAGAATGATCCAAATTATTAGGTAAATTGTAGCTGGCAAGTTTAGATAAAATAATTAATTTAGGATAGGCATAATTTCCCTGAGATGCAATAAACATCATGACATGTCATCAGTGCACGGATGATAATTCATTGTTTTGCCCATCAACAGATGAAATATGCTTTAGCGTGAGTCGTAAGAGTGAATGACTATGAGAATATCTCGGATTGCATTAGAATCGAACAATTGATGCCAACCAAACAACATTGACCTATTTCCTTTTAGAATGACTTGCCATGACACAGCGAAAGGTGGTTAGCTGCTAAGAAGCGCCAGGACTGGGGATGGCGCTCTTCACCAGTGATAAAAAAATTGCAGACCACTGATGTCTGAAAATGAGTGTGAGCGTGAATGGTTGTTTGTCCCTTTTGTGTTTTTGATTGGCCGACCACCGAGATATGATCAATCGGTTAGGTATCAAGGTGGAAAATGATTTAGCAAATTGGAATCGATTTCAGAATTCGCCAATAAGCCGTTTCACGGATGGCAACGCCAAATTATGGAAAAATATTTCGTCCAAGGAAATTTTTAATGAAAAAGCAGCAGTACTCCAAATGTGAAATTTGAAGTGGAGAAACAAATCTGCTATGCGAAATTTGGGAGCACTGGGAAAAACACAGACAGTGCTTGATACGAAATTCCAAAGTACTATTAATTTATTGTGATAATGGCATCCAAATTGTGTTAACAGAATAATTGACTGAATTGAAAAAAGGTTCCATATTTCGTTATGAAGTCATTGCGCCTACATAACGAGGTCAACCGGACAACAAAATATGGACATCCTATTAAGTAGACCATACCAAACGCCATTATTCACTACACGATTGGAACTAGAGGATGAGGCTAATCTGGCTATCTGCATAAAAGAAAAAACTTTAAAGGAACACACTGAATTTGGGTTAGCAGGAGGAGACTGTGCTTCCTAACAGAAAACAGACTGGACCAACGGCGGTCCCGGGAGCCTGGGTGCTCAACACACGTGTTCCTGACCAACCAGCAGACATGAAAATAGCGGGATCCATTTTGTGCACTGTAAGAAGGTTCTCTCAGTTGAAACGTATGAGGAGACAGGTAAGATAAACTTTTTGACGTAATCAGACGAAATGGCAAGCACTCCAATATTGATTGGAAAGATTATTGCTCGGGGAGCAATGCTGTAAGCCATAAGGAACTTTTTATATTGGTTTTATTGTCTCCATAAAAAAAGTGAAAGCGTTTCAATTGAGACTAAACCTTCTTACAGATAGTTGAAGTAAACAATTGAGACTAGATCTTCTTACAGATAGTTAAAGTAAACAATTAGAGAGAAAATAAACTACAATGGATAGAAATGTTACTAGATTTTAATTTTATGCCTGACTATTGAGAAATATTGATTAAGAAAGTTTTATAGGAGATGATTGACAAACTCCAAAGACAATGGGATGTTACATTTGATAAAAAGACTACTAGATTGGGATATTTTGAATTTCAAACAACTGAGTTTAATATGCAACGCGATACACATTGTTAAATGAATTGGGACTTGATTAGTATGCATTTTATAAGTAATGAGTTTTAATTGCTTTAAAGGATACAATTATGCTAAAATATTAACCTTGACAAACAAGGGGTGATTACAATTTAGTGGGTTCAATTATATTCAGAATTATAAATGTGTGCATTTTGTTTCTGGATATTAATTGACGTGAATTTAACTGTTACAGAGAACAGGAAAGCTGTTTTCCTGGGGAGAAAGCACCCTGGTTTGCTTTTTGTATTTTTCCTATTTTTAGTATGATTAGTTAATTTGTGTAATTAGAGGAAAGGGAAAAACAAATATGGTTCTTGATCTTAACAAGGAAGCAGTGATCATATTAGAATACCAGCTAGCATTTTTGATTTTGACTGATAAGGCATTTAAATTTTCACAAACTATAGTGATGGAATAAGTAAGATTATTGCGATTTTTGTTCATTGAGGTATTAAGCCCAACAAAATAGCCGTAAGCAAATGTTAAGCACGTGTTGAAGACAACGACAGAATACAGCAGCTAAAGCAGCAGCGCAAACACTACACAGCAGCATACACAACAACAAAACTGAGCCGATCTCAAGAACAGTCAGCAGACGAACTGTACAAAGCTAAAGGCCTACCGTGCCTACCAAAAATGTATTCCAAAATTGAGCCATAAATGCCTCAAAAGGGAGGAAGATATGATGGACATCGAAATACCTACTTTTAAAATTTTTGTAGGAACTGTTTAATTTGTTATTTTATTGATCTGTAAAGAACATGGGATCTCCAGAATCATCTGGAGTAACAATGGAGCTAATTTTGCAAACAGCATAGTGCAAAACATGGCAAAACACCTAAGTAGAGCGAACAAATGGTACGATAAAACCAAGACTTGAGAAACCACGGGGGAGATAAATAAGCCGTGGCCAGAACGCCTAACACTGGCCAAAACGTATATGAAGATAGTACCAACTAGCTCGGGATTAACACCTTTTTGAGATAGTTCATTGAAGACCATTCCAACTTCCTCTATGGGAAAATGAACCATGACGAGAGACTAAGGAAGGAGAGAAACTTATCCAAAGAACATGTAAGCTGCCGTGATCTTTTTGTCTATCTTGCAGGAGGTGGTGTAGCCAGATGACTGGATCCTGATCCGAGTCTTAAAAGGAAGTCCTGGTTCTCTCCACGATTGGAAGACCCATTCGTGGCCCAACTCACCAACCTCCACAGCAGCAAAGATCACTGAAAAGTCAAAGTCGATTCACCAAGGTCGATTCAAGGTCGTTCGAGACACAGGTGACTCTTGAGTAGACTGTAAGTCGGACGGTGTCAAAACCCTTGTCCGTGAAGAAACTCATCTGACGTCTACTCACCTGCCACGAGCACCCCTCACTTAACCCTGACCTCCCATAGACTTTGCACCTCTATACAGAAGCCACAGTGAAAGCTGTTGCCACCCACATCACAGTGACTGGACTGTCAGTGACTGCACTGTCAGTGACAACCTGGGCGTGTCTGAACGCCCCGCCCACAGAGACTCGAGTTGGAAAACAAGTGCAGGAAACGTCCTGCCTCATCACTGGAAAGGCAGAGCCAAGCGGTCCGCTCTTGGATGGGGACCCAACCTACATCAACAACATCGGGGTTCCCCGCGGCGTACCAGATGAGTATAAGCTCGCTGACCAAATTGCACGACTCCAGAACAGGACGGAAGAAGGGTTTGCAGCCATCCATGAACAGTTGTCGGCGACCTCCTTGATGGCCTTCCAGAACAGAATTGCTGTTGACATGCTCCTGGCAGAGAAAGGTGGCGTGTGCTCCATCTTTGGCGACCAATGCTGCATGTTCATCCCGAACAACACAGCAGCTGACGGGAGTTTAAGCAAGGCCCTGGAAGGCCTTCGATCCCTCAACAGCAAGATGAAAGAACAATCTGGAGAACTACTATGAAGAAGACGTGTGGTATAATTTCATGGGGTTCCAGAAAAAACTGATTGTTGCGAATGAAAGTTGTTATGTGTGTAGCCGTATACCCATTTCCACAGATCCTGACATCCTGAATTCACTGGGTCGAGGCGTCACATTTAAATCTGCAGTCGTGCAGATGGTCTAAGATGCATTCCTTTTAAGGAGAGTGAACATATCAGTGCAATTCAAACCACGTGATTCAATCTGGTGCGATGATGTTCCTGTTGACCAAAGGTTGTGGTCCACCCCCCCAGAAAATCATGTGTAAAGACATTGAGCTGTTACATGAGTGTTCATTAACCAAACTGTCAAGGCCCTACAGGGTATAGCTGATGATTTAAAAGCCCTTAGGGAAGTTGCAGGACCGATAGTCCTGGATCTGATAACAGCCAAAGATGGAGATGTGTGTGCCATGATGGGAGAACACTGCTGCACCTTCATCCCAGATGAAACCAGTACATTACTCGTGCCGTAGCTGAAATAAAGGCCCTAGTCAACACCATGGCCCAGGATCATTCAGCCGTAGGTGTATCATTGTGGTCATGGTTAATAACCGGGTCATGATTCTCAATTCTGTTTAAAATTGCAACCTTGCGGTTTTTGCTACTGTTCTGTATTTTTTCTATGTGTGTAATCCCCTGTATGAAAGTTATGATTCAAAACACAATCCAGCACACGCTAGTAGGTTATAGTGACACAGTATCACCGCATGACAGACCATACTGGAGATTATCGCATTCTTTCGAAGTGTGACGAGTCCTCTATGCAAATGTGTTTGTCTTGATTTAAATATTGGGTTCGCTCATTAAGAGGGACATAGAGGAATTTTTACCACTGATTACATCATTTCTCGCCTCTGCTTTGACATGTGATTTTGTTATTTTCCATACCCTGTTGAGTAACTGTCAATGATATTTGTATTCTAGACCTGGAGGGGAGGGATACAAATTGATATGTTTAATGAAAATTCTTTCAAGTTACAACAGGGGGGAAATGTGAAATATGAACTATATTCTTATATTTAATCTTGCACCCTTCTGCACTCTTATGAATTTAGTGACTAGAATAGAATTTTTACTGACACCTACAGGTCAAGGCCTGTTATCACTTTGTATATACACACCCCTTTTCGTGTTCCCGCCTAAAGTTTGTCTCCGCCTAACTTCTATTAAATACCATCACCGACCGAGCGGACGGCGTATCTGGTTGGGGAACCTCGACGTGGACGCTTGGCTCTGTCCGTCCGCTGCCCCCTTCTTAGGAAGGGTGGGGGCTAGCCAAGGGGGCTAGCCAAGAACAAAGGAAGCGGACCGAGCAGCGACCATTTTGAGAGCGGTCGAGATGGGGCCTCCCTTTCCAGATAACCTCCATTCGGCCGGGAGTCAAAACTACCACGTGTTTTGCTGCTTCCTCTGTATGAAGATTATTGTCGAGGCAACCCAGCTTTGACATGTTGCTCCTTCTGCTGCATATTGTAACAGCTAGTCCCATGTGTGTGACAGCGTAGGCATGGCTGAATGGTTCCAAAAAAAGAAGTAGCCAAAAGAAGACAGGCTAACAGAACAAGGAAAGTTGTAAAAACATTAAAGTAAAAAATATAAAGTACAAAGTAAAGTAAAAAGGGATGTATTAAGAAATTTTAAAATGTAATTAAAAAAAGATAGAAGGGCTGTAAAACACAAAAACACAAGAGTGTACAGAGCTACTCCCACTGGCTCCCGCGTGAACGGCGCCATCTTGATTGAACTGCACTGTAAACCGGAAGAATTCGGTAACACGAGTGCATTGTGAATCATCCGAGTTACAAGTTCTGCTGAATGATTCGTATTGTGCGACTTCAGCACGGCAATTGATTCTGAATCGATTGCATAGGTAGCCTCTTATCACTAACATTTTTTTTTTTTCGTAAGGTAAGTATTATTAAGGCTGACTAAACAACCAGTCGTTTGTTTTGAAACAAATCCTATCATTTCCGGGGTTTTTCATAAGGAAGTACTCATCACTGGTAAGTCTTATCAATATGCCTGCTCGGCTATGCTATGCTTTGTTAAGTGCAAAATAGATCACAATTTGGATGAAGCTTTTAAGAAATCCAGAGAACTTTTCACTCTGAGAACTTTATTGCTTCATATTCGACAAAATATCCCATTTCCAAAAAGGACCGACATTTGCACATTGCACAACATGCAAGTAAAGGACAAGCTGAAAAACGTATGTTAATGTTGTGGAAATTTGAATTTGCAAATAAATCATCAACAAATTATACTTTGTTCACTCTTTATACAGTGGTACCTTAGGATATGAGCTTAATGCGTTCCGGGACTGAGCTCGTATGTCAATTTACTCATATCTCAAATCTACGTTTCCCAGAGAAATGAACTAAATACAAATTAATTCGTTCCCACCCTTTGAATAACACCAAAAAACAGGATATTACAATGGAAAAACATTTTTATTGGTTGTATTTCTTCATCTAGGCGGCCCAGTGGAGTGAGTGGTTAGTGCGTCGGCCTCACAGCTCTGGGGTCTTGGGTTCAAATTCAGGTCATGTCCACCTGTCTGGAGTTTGCATGTTCTCCCCGGGCCTGCGTGGGTTTCCTCCGGGTACTCCGGTTTCCTCCCACATTCAAAAAACATGCATGGTAGGCTGACAGGGGGGAGGGAGAGGGAGAGGGAGAGAGACAGCGAGAGAGAGAGGGCGAGAGAGGGCGAGAGAGCGAGAGAGAGAGCGAGAGAGAGCGAGAGAGAGCGAGAGAGAGCGAGAGAGAGCGAGAGAGAGCGAGAGAGAGAGAGCGAGCGAGAGAGTGAGAGCGAGTGAG